>NW_021319932.1:253461-267149 GCF_001605985.2 Dendrobium catenatum | reverse complement strand
ATTTTTTCCTTTCCAAACATTGTATAAGGACTTCCCCGCCGATAGACAAATGATTTATTAAGCAATATTTTACCTTCTTCTTTTGCTCCATCGAATATGGGAATGCGCAGTGTTGTTTGTAATAACTGGGTACCCAATCCCTAATATAAGCGTACACGCCTAGATTTGCTATTATATTACACATTTAGTACACTACCAAATATATATATGTATTGTGGATAACTAATAAGCAACACATAACATTTATTCACGCAAGCATGAGAGACCGTTCCAAACCGTAAGTACGTTTAGCAGCGATTTAGAGATAAGACTATAGCCATACATACTGAATGATATAACTTCAAATGGATTTACAGTGCAATTTCGAAATAGGCGTTTCCAGGATTATAATCAATATACAGATCAAGCATCGCTCTCTATTCAACAGAACATACTCTAATTCGAGTTTTTGATATTGATACATAAAGAAAAAGAGACTGTGATTGATAACAGCATCGTAATCGCAATATTTGCGGGATAACTTCTGTTAACTCTAATTGATAATGGCAAATTAGATAACAAATGCCAGATGTAGCATTTTCTACCAGAACACACGCTAAAATGAGAGATATAATGGTGCCTTTATTTTTTTGCTTCGCCGAAGTTAAAAGTATCGAGAGTGGTGAGCCACGATTCAGAGATTTAGCACTACATCGGCCAATGCTCGAGGATATGCCTATCGACAAATATAATACTTCTGGGATCCAGGTGATCTATATCTCCATAATGGTTAATGAGTATTTATCTGAAATGCTGACAGTTAGGAGAGTATGAATAGATAAATCAGCTAAGAATCCATTGCCACTATGACAATGGCATCTGCACCTGCACTCTGCGAACAATATATGTTTTCGCAATATGCTGAATTTAAATGAGTATGGATGTCAATCATTGAACCATAGGTAGCCTTTGGCCAAGGAATTATGACAACACGCCTACCGTGCCACCATATGGCTCAGTAAAAACTCTTTACTTCTCGAGTTGATATGCTGTAGTTATTAACGATATGAGTTGTAGAGATGACAAATATGAAAATGATAGGCAAACAACTGAATTGATGATAGTGTCTATTATTTAGTATGTACTACTCAGGTATAAGACGAGACACATAGTCGCTAAAAACCAATAGCAAATATATATCTATGTGTATAAGACATCTATGTCATCTTGAAGGAAGGAAGAGAAATAGAGATTCGTTTCAAAAAGCACAAAGACAATTATATATATCTCTGAGAGAACACTCCCATTACACTTATGTACATGGTGCAACTCGAAAAACAAATTAGAAGCACAGATAGTATGTGTAAACTGATCTGCTACATCAGATTCGATTATACTCCATATCAGATCATTAAACTGTTGATTCGATTATCCACTAATAGTTTCATACAAAAAAAGCAAAGAACCACGTGATAGAGACATATCAAGAGCATTGGAGAAAAGAGAAGGACATAGCATTATAGGGGTCAACCATAGGAGAGAAGGAGAGAGATAAAGGCAGGGCATAAAATGACGAAAAGCACACCACACATCAAAGCTTTACACCATACGTGGGGTATTGTACAATGAAAATTGTATTCGCATTCGTGTCTCATATGTTAAAGTCATTATCTATGTTAAGTCTTGTCATTTCTATAATTATTACTAAGACAATTCGAGGATTATTTTTTGAGCGTCTATATATGCCTACTAATATAAACGTAGAGTATCATACATACTAATACATATACTCTGTACAACAGAGTCTTTAAGAGAAGCCGGCGCTTAATTGATGATGACGAACGCTAATAGATTAAAATATATATATCACATAAATAAGATCACAAATAACGAGACTTCAAAATAATAATATATACATTTGAGGTAAAAAGATAAATATTAATTTGAAAGTACTTTTTTCTAAGTACTTTATTATAATTAAAAGCAGAAAAAAACAATAATAAAGGATTAGTCACTGGTTGCTATGGTTTACTTCCAATTATGTTTATTACTAATATCTCATTATCACGCTAAGTAATAACCTAAAAATATCAATTGTATATCATATAACAGCAGATTTCATGTAGCTAATAACAAAATTCTAGTTAATGAGAAATTGAACTTTATAATATTCACCACTAACAATCCATAAGAATATAAATATATTATAATCTTAATTGCTTATAATTATACATATATATCATAACGATATAAAGGATCTCTCAATTACTTCATCAATGGACTTCTTCCTCTATTATATGAAATATTTCCTAATTAAGATGATAATGAATAAATTGACTTTTAATGCCTAATTGTGATTTTGCATAATTATTCGATATATGCTCACGAGATTTTCTATTTGAGTGACTAGTGCGACTATATTATGATATAAGTGGCAATCTATAATCAACACACATAAAATACCTTTGCAAATGTGTCACATGATATTCTCTCATAGATGAATATGCAATCACAATCATTACTGGAGATAGAAATGATGAAACATGAAATCAAACTATGCTATGCACAATGTGTTTAATGCCTCCACCATAATCATTTATATAGACTGAGATGCCCACACACGATCACTTGTATCGCCCATAATACTCTTTGAGAATGCGTACACAGATGAAAATAAACTAGGTATCACACTAAATGTATATTATATACGACCATACCATCAACAATACGTACAATCTAGGACGACTATGATGAAAGGTGATAAAGAGACTGAAATAACTACTTTATAATTATATATACAAAGAAGATTAAAAACACAAACCTCGACTCAGAACTAAATGACGCCACCCTCAAGTTGGCTTCACATTAGAGCTGAATATTATATAAAGGAAAGGTAAGAGGGACTACATTGTTCACGAGTTAAGTGAATACGAATTGAGAATTGATGAGGCTAGAGAATAGAATTGAAAGTGAAGACGCAGGATTTATTGATGGTGCGATGAGAACTAATGAGGGGTGGAAACGACTGCTGTTAGAATTGAACGCAAAGCTAACTGATGTTATGAGTAGTGCATCATTATTTCTAAAAATTATTTATATAATTCTATTTTAAATTTGATCAAGGTAGTGAAGATATGCAAATCACTCTTCATTTCTAGTCAAAATTATGACAGTAAATTAAGGTCAATATATCAATGAGACTACTAAACATAAATTGTCAATTAGAGGCCTATAACACATAACATTAACAAATAAAGCGTTAATAAATTGCACAGAAAGAAAAACACATTCCTCAAAAGAATCAAGATGCATGAGATGTAAGTCCTGTGGTGCTTCTACAGAGTGGTTTATGTCAAAGATGAGCTCGCAATCAAAAACCTAACGAGAGCCAACAGGAGCTTCGAAGAGAGAGACCCGGGGGATGAAAGCACTTACAGCCTCAATAAGGAGTGGAATTTTAACGTAAATCAGAAAGGTAATAGTATATAATCTATGGGGAGACTAAAATTATCTAATATTTATTGTGTTCTGCTACGATATATATTTTGATATAAATTGTGTATGAGGTTTTCATTTTCTCATTTACAACCAATAATTTTATATAATATCTAAGCTATATAAAATTCACCACTTTAAGAATTACAAGTTACGCTGTCGATATCTTCTATCATTGAGACCTTCTGAAATTACGTAATACTATAGTGTAAATATGTTGTCGATTGTCTAATCTTATAGACCATGCTATAGATACCTTTTTTCCTATGGTATGTGGTATATATGTGGCAATATCACATACCAAGTCTACAAAATCTCATACGAAAAAATATTAACACTCGTAGAAGTTTTTAATGAAGTATCTAAATGTTCAATTCGGGAGCATTCTTAAATTTTAGAATATTACATTAACTCACACCTATATATAGAGAAAATAGTCGTTTATAGTGTAGAGGAGTTCTTGCTATATTCATAACTACAATCCCCAAAAGGTAAAAGCATAGAAGGCTCTCACGCGTTCATCTAAAAAATAATTGAAAAATAGAAAGTATCAAGGAAAGGTAGTAGAAGAGGAGTGCGAAGGGAGAGGAGGTGGAGAGGGAAGCTCACTGAGAGAAGAGTCAGTAGAAAATAGAATGGAACACAGTACAAAATAAGAGGATAGTGTAAGAGAAGGTAGAGATAGAGAGCGAGTAGATGAACCTGAAGGGGAGTGAGTGAATGTGAAAAGGAGGAAAAGGGGAGCAAAGGAAAGATCATCATAGAGGATGTAAAGATAGATCATTCTCAATAAATACATTGAGAGAATGGACATAAAGCAGAGATGAGAGGGGGAAAGGCAGCCCTCTAGATATATGTACAAGACAAACTTAGAGAAGGGATTGTAAGCCTTAGAAAGATGTACAATGGCTGTCTGAGAGACAGTGAATATCGTCCACAAAATGATAAATGGAAGGGAATGAGATTGGAAAAAATAATGGTAAGAGGAGAGGTAGAGGTTTATCTAAAGTGCATTATGAAAACCTCAAAAGATAAAGACTGCCTCATCAGAACTATAGGGAGAAGGGGGGAGTAGGTGAAAATAGAGATAAAAGAATGCGTATTAGGATAAGTAAAGAGAATGTAATAGAGAGGATGAATAAAAAGGAAGAATCGTGGTATGCATAGCTAGGTGCGTTGCGAATAGGGAGTAGACAAGAGGGAGAGATTGGGACGAGTAAAGGGGAGCTGAGAGGTTTCCTGTTAGGAGAGAAATTCATGAAAGTCTCGGGATTAGCACATGATGAAGAGATGTTTGTTAGGTCAGAACAAGAAATTGATATAAATTATTGAGTAAGGGAATCAAGAATAGCGGCAATGGAGAAAGAGAAGAAGTGTGAAGAGACCGATCAGTTCAGAGAGCACGAGACTAGATTGGATAAAGAGAACTATTATACAAGAGTTAGTGTCGAACAGAGAGTAATTTTAAAATTGCACACATACTATCAGAACTATGGGAGTGAGGAAGACGGAAGGGAAGGGCGGTGTTTGGCCACTGAAAAGTGGTGTAAGTAGCAAATGGAATTTAAAGAGTAAACGGTACATGAAGAGTATGAGAAGTACTAGTTTCATCAAACATTATTAGGTTCTAGTATCTAGAGCGGATTGCAGCAATTGTGTTATAATGGGGTAGTATATAGCGGATAACGAGCTAGTGAGTGAGAAGGGAGAGAAAATGTAATACTGTGCGACAAGATGATTGGAGATAGGATAGAAAGGGAGAAAAAATAGGAGTGCTAGCTCAGAGAAGCAAGTTTGTAAACTCTCCTTTCAAGATGAAGATCGAAGCTTCATCATTTGAGATAAAATCCTAAGAATTACACTCATAATTCTAAGCTTGTTTGGTGATTTCAGTATTCCATGGAAAGAATTGGGAGATTATAAGGGGTATGCATAGCCCATCAAAGAATAGTATTTCACTAGACTTGTGAGGAGAAATTGTGCATTTGTTTGAAACCCTCATTAGCCTGGTGCTCAACAATGGTTTTGATGATTATAAATAATGTTGGTTAAGTAATTACAATATAGTTATAGTGCAGGAACTTTTGCTTTTAACTAATATTCAGTAAATTGGATATCTACTACAGCATAGATGTGTAGGAAGAGAATTGGTTAAGCTTAGAACTTGCAAATAAAGGACGTCAAGGATAAAGAGTCAAAGAAGCATCATCATTCTATATACCTTTTTTTTTTAGTATTTCTTTTTTGTATTGTGCTCAAGAAAAAATGGCACGAATGCAATGAATTCGCTTGCAGCTGTAGGCATTCATTTCCTTAAGTTCAGATTGAAATTAACCAGAGTTTCCCATGAGGATAAGTGTCCAGGTTTAATAGATCTGGGGTTCTTAACTTCTTATTGAGCGCAAGCACTCATATTAACTTACACCTCTTACTACGTAAGAGAGAATCTCAGATTAAGGATGAATTAAAAATTTTATATAAATTAGTCCAATGTTGGGAGAAATGGAGGTAAACCCGATCAAGATCCCATGTTCCGTCATCCGGGTATACCATATATTTCAGTCTACAACACTAAACAATCATTAAACCGTAGTGTCCAGGGAATCTGATAGCAGTCCATGGGTTCCTCCTCTCAGGGATCCCGAGAGACTGAATGGTTTAGATGTTGATTTTAGTTTAATTTAATTTGAGTTGGGCTAACTACTTCCTTAAAGTTGCCCTAGAGATTTCAGTTGTAGGTCTATGGCTTCATTAGAAGTCCTAACGGTGGGTCTTACGACCTAGCCGTAAGCTAAGCGGCCCGAATTGGGGTCCTTACAACCTAGTCCTTTTTAGACAGATGCCAAAGTTGAATTTTAGTTTGGGACTTATGATTTTCATAGAAAGTAGCCCGAATTAGTGGGATTTAACGGCCTTCATTGAGGTAGCCCAAATATTTTAGTTGGGAAGGTCTTATTACTGTCCTTTAGAAGTTGCCCTAATAAAGATCTTACGACCTAGTACTTTAAGCTAAGTGGCCCGAGTTGGTGGGTCTTACACCTAGCCCTTGACTAGAGCCCTGGTGAGGGGTTTAGATTTGTGTCATCACCTAAACATTGTTCCTCACAGTCGGACTTACGCTTCTATTAGAAGTGGCGGGTAGTTTAATTAGAGGTGGATTAGATCATTTTTACCTATAAACTTCCCCCTAAGGTCGGGCTTGGCTCTACGAAAGTTGCCGGATAGTGGGTCGTACAACCTAATTCTTCATAAATCAGCTCACAAAGATTTTTAAATTAATGGGATTTATAACTTTTGTGGAAAAGTAACCACAGTATTGGGACTATAGCTTTCGTAGATAAGTAGCCGTTAGTGGGTCTTACAACCTGATGCCTATAAATCGGCTGCCCAATGATGGAATTTGGATTGCTTGTTGTTGAGCGATGCATTGTTAGGATTTGTTATTAGAGAATTTAATAGCCTGTAAAGTTTCATTTGAAGTTTGAGTTCAAGTCCAACATATTTGGGTCGAATTTGATTTAAAATTGATTTTTATGTTGACTTTATTTTCAAATCTAATTTTCAAAAAAAAAATTTTTTGTCCAAGTCCCAATTGTTTACTGAAAATTTTCAGCAGCCTCCCGGCGTCTCCTCCCCACCGAGGGAGAAATCGGGACGGCACTGCCGTAAATCTTCCCGCCCGATCCAAAAGATCGGATCGGCCGCGCGAGGTCTTCACATAGTTTAAAACGCATCATATCCCGGATCAAAGATCGACGGCGATGGTCCTTCAAAAATTTAAAATCATCATATCCGGTCAAAGATCGATCGCGTATGGTTCAAAATTTATATCCCATCATAACCCGGATCAAAGATGATCGCGTATGGGTCTTAATTTAAATTTTTTCGCGATCAGATTTATAAATCGCGATGGAGGCTCTTTTGATACTTTTTTTTGGTTCTGATTTTATGAATTTGATTTTAAAAAAAAACCTGAATTCAATTTATAAAATTTCTGATTTGAAAATTAGATTTATAAAATACAGACTTATGAAATTATGTATTTAAATCTATTTAAAAATAGATTTAAATAACATCATTAAAAATGAATAAAACTGAATGCTTTAATCATAACTAAACAAACTTTTTATTTGTTTCTTAAGTTATTGGAAATTGAAAATGTTGCAGGCAATCGATGGAAGCACTGTCACGGCTCAGTATGAAATGGAATAATTAATAATTGCATATCAGAAGGATATATATTGGTATTTGACTAGAGAATAGGCATGGCAATAGTTAAGTTGGATGTTGAATAATATGTATAACTAGAGGACATTTTATATTGGAAAGACAAAAAAAAACACTTTGAAGATATAGGATATATGTGGTTTTGAACTCGAGCGTTTGGCTGGAGTGTGTTTAGTGAAAGTTCAGAGAAGCGATAGATTCGACGTCATATTGAAGCGGAAGAAGAAGGCAGGTGGCCGCGTGTGGGGATTGACTGTGCCAAACAAAGGCACAAGCAAACTCGACGATAATAGCTTCTCAAGTAAGGAAGAAGATAATCGGCCCGGGCGTGAGAGGCAGCATGGATTTTCACCTTTGGCAAAAAATGGTTTTTGCAATTGGATCGGGGTCCGTGATCAATTCGGCGAGTTCGCAATTGGAGGCGGTGTCACCGACCACCCGTGTGGAGTTAGGGCATTAGATGAAAACCATTTTTCTGTTTCTGAGGCAGAAGAATTTCTAATGTGTGGTTTCAATGCAAGAGGCGCAAGAGCCATCTTCAAAGAGATTGAAAGCATCCCCCTCTTTCCCAATTTTCTCTGTATTTTAATTGACTGCTTAACCGAAAAGCAGTTATCGACGTCAAGGAATTGCCCTCGTCTTGCCGAGATGCCCGGTGGGCCAGGCGAAAGCATCGAAGAGATGCAGCTCTTCATTTTTTTCTTTTATTCATTCATTCATTTTTTTTATATTTTTTTTATAAGTCAACAAATTGCCTCCCAACGAATTTATTGTGTGACTTTCACACAGTGAATTCGTTGCAATAAAAAAAATAGCATTTATATTCACCATCAATCTTTACTTCTTCCTTCTCTTCTTTAGATTTTTTTTTTAAATTGCTCGGCCCTTGGGTTTATGAGTATAAAATATTTTAAAGTTCGGCCCTTAGGCTTGTTGAACTTTGTAGATTTTGCTCGACCGTTATGTTATGAGCATTCAAGATTTCAAAGTTCAACCCTTAGACTTGTTGATCTCTCTGGATTTAACTTAACCCTTAGGTTTATGAGTGTGCAAAATTTGTAAGGTTCGACCCATAGGCTTAGTGAACCTGTATTTTTCTTCAACCATTTATGATAATGAAAATATCTCGGCCCTTAGGTTTATAAGCATAAAAAATTTTGAAATTCAGCCTTTAGGCTTGTTGAACTAATGAGTTTTAGCTCGACCCTTAGGTTTATGAGCATAAAATAATTGCAAAGTTTGGCCCTAAGGCTTATTAAACTGTGCAGATTTAGCTCGACCTTTAGGTTTATGTGCATATAAGATTTGCAAAGTTCGGCCTTTAGGCTTATTGAACCAACTGGTTTTAGCTCGACCCTTAGGTTTATAAGCATAGAAGATTTTGAAGTTCGGCCCTTAGGCTTGTTGAACTTTGTGGATTTAGCTCGTCCCTTAGGTTTATGAGCATATAAATTTTCAGAGGTTCAGCCCTTAGGCTTATCGAACCAATGGGTTTAGCTCGACCCTTAGGTTTATGAGCTAGCATAGAGGATTTCAAAGTTCGGCCTTTAGGCTTATTGAACTTTTGTGGATTTTAGCTCGACCATTAGGTTTATGAGCATAGAAGATCCTAAAGTTCAGCCCTTAAGCTTATTGAACTAATGAGTTTTAGCTCGACCCTTAGGTTTATGAACATAGAAGATTTTGAAGGTTCAGCTCTTAGGCTTATTGAACCAACTGGTTTTAGCTCGACCGTTAGGTTTATGAGTATAAAATATTTGCAAAGTTCGGCCCTTAGGCTTGTTAAATTTTGCGGATTTAGCTCGACCCTTAGGTTTATGAGCATATAAGATTTGCAAAGTTCGGCTCCTAGGCTTGTTGAACTTTATGGATTTAGCTCGACCTTTAGGTTTATGAGCGTAGGAGATTTAAAATTCGGCCCTCAAGCTTATTGAACTTTATGGATTTTAGCTCTACCCTTAGGTTTTTGAGCAGGTGAGATTTTAAAGTTCGGCCCTTAGGCTTGTTGAACTTTGGGGATTTAGCTCGACCTTTAGGTTTATGAGCTTAGAAGATTTCAAAGTTCAGCCCTTAGGCTTATTGAACTTTATGGATTTAGCTCGACCCTTAGATTTATGAGCAAAAAAAAACTTACAAAGTTCGGCCCTTAGGCTTATTGAACTTTATCGATTTAGCTCGACCCTTAGGTTTATGAGCGTAGAAAATTTCAAAGTTCGACCCTTAGGCTTATTAAACTTTGTGGATTTTAACTCGACATTTAAGTTTATGAGCATAGGAATTTTCAAGGTTCATCCCTTAGGCTTTTTGAACCAATGGGTTTTAGCTCGACCCTTAGGTTTATGAGCATAGAAGATTTAAAGGTTCGGCACTTAAGCTTATTGAACCAATTTGTTTTAGCTCGACCCTTAGGTTTATGAGCATAGAAGATTTAAAGATTCGGCCCTTAGGCTTATTGAACCAATGTGTTTTAGCTCGACCCTTAGGTTTATGAGCATATAAATTTTCAAGGTTCGGCCCGTAGACATATTGAACTTGTATGTCTTAGCTCGACCCTTAGGTTTATGAGCTTATAGATTTTTAAAGTTTGACCCTTAGGCTTGTTGAACTTTTGGGATTTAGCTCGACCCTTAGGTTTGTGAGCATATGAGATTTACAAAGTTTGGCCCTTAGGCTTGTTGAACTTCATGGATTTTAGCTCGACCCTTAGGTTTATGAGCTTAGAAGATTTCGGAGGTTCGGCCTTTAGGCTTATTGAACCAACTGGTTTTAGCTCAACCCTTAGGTTTATGAGCTTAGAAGATTTCGGAGGTTCGGCCTTTAGGTTTATTGAACCAACTGGTTTTAGCTCGACCATTAGGTTTATGAGCGTAGAAGATTTCAAAGGTTCGGCCCTTAGGCTTATTGAACCAATTTTATAGCTCGACCCTTAGGTTTATGAGCGTAGAAGATTTCAAAGTTCGGCCTTTAGGCTTATTGAACTTTGTGGACTTTAACTCGACCCTTAGGTTTGTGAGCGTAAATGTTTTTTTTTTTTTTTATAACTCCCTTATTTTATTTGGTAAAGGGGATAAAATTACCTCCTGACTTTTTAGGAGGGGATTGAATTTATCTTATGTATTACAAGAGGTAATATAAAAATTGCCTCCTGTCTTTCATGAGGATAGTGGATTTTATTTCTCCCATTATAAGAGAATATAAAAATTGACTCCTGTCTTTCAGGAGGAGAGTGGATTTTATTTCTCCGATTATAGGAGAATATAAAAATTGACTCCTATCTTTCAGGAGGAGAGTGGATTTTATTTCTCCCATTATAGGAGGATATAAAAATTACCTCCTGTCTTTTAGGAGGTGAGTGAATATTATTTTACTCCTTATAGGGGAGATATAAAATTGCCTCCTGTCTTTCAGGAGGGGATTATATTTCATTTTCTTATTATAGGGGAAATATAAAAATTGCCTCCTGTATTTCAGGAGGGAATTTAAAAGGCTTTTATCTGATAAGCAGATTTTCATACATAACATTCTTTTATGTATGATATTTCTTTAGATATTGGCCATTTATTAGTGGCATGGGCCTTTGGTCATTTAGGTCTATGAGTTGATAGGCACCTCCTTCATACACTATTTCAATGATGAAGGGTCCTTCCCAGATTGGATCAAATTTACCGCCAAGGCGACGGTGAGGGATTATAGGTCTTCGGCGAACCAAAACAAGTTCACATTCTTTGAAGCTTCTAGGACGAACCATTCTATCATGGGCCCTAGTCATCCTTGCTTTGTAGGATTCTAAACTTTGTTGAGCCTGAAGTCTAACTTCGTCAAGGGCTTCAAGTTCTTCAAGTCGTACAAGATCATTTTCTTCCTTGGTTAATTTGTATTGAATAGCAATACGAAGAGATGTCAACAAAACCTCCAGGGGTAATATTGCCTTAATTTTGAAAACTAACAAATATGAGGTGGCTTGCGTTGCAGTTTTATAAATAGTACGAGACACTCTTTACCTGTCAAGGCTTCAACAGTTTCAAAAGCAATAAGTGCTTTGACTTTATGGCTGATAAGATCTTCAATGTGGTTTTACTAGCCATTTTATCCACTTCATGTTGACCTTCTAGTCCTTTATTAGGAGTATCTAGATCATGAAGAATTATTTGAGAATCTCTAACATTTACTGCTAGACGAGCAATGTTGCTTACACATTTACAACTTGTACTTGGTCAATTGCAATTGCTGGGCCAAGTTGCCGAAGCAGTTCTTTCATTATGATGCTCATTTCAACACAACATTTCATCAAGAAGACGGTTCGAATGATTAATTTCTTGATCTTTCTTCTGTTGGAGAAGTTGTATTTTATGTTACAAGCTTCTCACAAAATATTCAGTTTCTTCCTTTTCAAACTCTTATGAATGTGGAGGTGTTCTATTCATAACTGCTGCTTGTTCTTGATCATCTCATAATTGTTCTTCGTTTTGCAAATTCACCACTACACTTCTACGAGTATATCGCTGATTAACTCGATCAGGTATATGATCAACCATCTGGACTACTTCAATGTCCATGGGACCAGTACACCCTTCCATTTCTTCATCATTATCATAATAATTATTATCTTCATCCAACTCATGATCATCACCAAGTTGGGACAGCCGCTTCCAATATATGATTGGAGAGTCGAGGAATTCTTTATGGATATGACAGATTTCCTTTTTCGGAGTAATCTTATCAACAGAAGTCTCCTTATTTGGGGACAACTTCTGGACATGAGATTTAAGTCATCATTTATAGATTTCTTTATGAAAGTCAACTTTCTGAGCTCAAGGATATGTGGGTCTTTTGGGAACCCAAACTTGGTGTCTTCTTGGAGTCACATAACGATGACCACTAGCCTCGGAATGTAACTTTGAATGGGCAGATCTATGATATAATTGTCAGGGCCTTTATTCACCATATCTTCTATTACGGTGTCTTGCATTCAGACTATCAGAAGGCTCTCCTGACTACTTTCTTCCATAATATGGGTATCGACCATATTAGGACAGAATTTTCTTGGCTCTCGATAGTAGAGAGGACGTCTAAACTCCTCTCTACGAGGTCTTGCTTGAAATTTAGTATTTTATGGTCGAGCCACGTTGAAAGAGATAACTTCATTGACATATCTTCTCAGACTTCTTTGCAAATTTCTATCTTTGACAACCTTCAGTATTTTGTATATCTAGGAAGAGGCAGATTCTTCCTTCTTGGGTGGTTGTGAATGTTGACGTGAAGTCTCCCAGAAAGATTCCTTCAAGTGACCCTTATAATCATTCCTTTTTACCCATTTTAACGGCTCAAAGCCGTTATTAATTGCTACTTTCGCCTCTAGCTGCGGTGATGATTCTTGAAGGATCTTGGGTACCCATCCATTAGCTCGTAAGCGAGCATTAGCCTTTCTTCTGGCTTTCCTGGAAAGCTTGACACTTGCGTCAGGAACTTCATCATTGTACTCTTCAGCCACTTCATCCTGAATTATGTTATGACCAATTGTATTCACACCAACAGATTGTTGTTTGGGATCAAAAACTTTCTTTTGAATCACTGGAGCAGCAACAGGTGTCATGTAGAGTCTTGAAAATATACCGGCCCTCTTGGAAGCCTGATTATCAACAACTTCAGTAGTAGACTTCTTAGCGACACCTTTGACAATATGTACACTTATAGTATTCTCTGGAAGGAAAAGTTGGAACTGCATAACTTTGGAAATAGTTCCGAATTGAATGGTTGCTCCAACATAATATGTGTTCAGAAAATCTTGAGGGAACTACACTCTAGCTCCCTCGCCAAGGTTCACAGTCATGGAAGGATTTCACAGGCATCATATTATCAACCTTCCAACAAAACTTGTAGGGATTAAAGTCAAACTGAATTCTCCTGGAAAAGAAAACACATAATTGCATTGAATAAACATCTATATTTCTTTATAGATGTTTCATTATGTGAGACTAAATATAAAT
>NW_021319932.1:244801-248138 GCF_001605985.2 Dendrobium catenatum | reverse complement strand
GGAAAACATTATAAATTGCAATAAACCAATATATTAAATTTATGTAGCCTTTATGAAGTAACTCTCACAAGGATACACGTTAGTGAAAATGGTAAAGCCGATGTGCTAGCAAGCTAGCCTAAAAACTAGCAAATCCACAAAATGATCCAATCTCATAAACTATTCAAAACAGCATGCATAACTCCAGTATCATACAAGATGATGAAGGAAAAGAAATACAAGAAAGATCCTAGCCTATCTGATGAAAATGATTGGAGAGAAATTCCAGGTCATCAGATATTTCAAAGAAGGAAGATACCGAAAAATAAATCTGTAGCTCACAAATATCACGGAAGAGCATTAGATTATGCTTTCGTAAATAAGTATTATTATATCGTAGATCTTTGATCAAATGTGGCATACGATGTTATAGAAGTCTCGATGAATCCCAAAAAGTTATAAGTGAAGTACATGAATGATGTGTGTGGTGCACAACAATTCTGGATCAAAAAAATGAAATCTAAATCAAACGTAATGGAGATACTACACCCTACAGTAGCGTCATGGCCATTTGAAGCTGGTGGTACCGATTAATAGCGTCCTATAGAACCACCATCTTCTTTAGGACATCGATTCTCCTAGCTGCCACTGACTATTTCTCAAAATGGCTGAAGCCAATTCCCGTACGAGAAGTTAAAGCGGACAATGTGATGAAATTCTTTTGAGATAACATTGTCTATCGATTTGGAGTGCCACATCAAATTATATCAGATAATGGTACCGCCTTTAAAAGTACCAAAATTTATCCATTTATAGAACGTCATAAAATAGACTGGCGTTATTCATCGATATACAACCCAAGAGCCTATGTTTTGGCCGAAGCATTTAACAAAACTTTGGTTAAACTCCTCAAGAAAATTCTCTCTAAAAATAAAAGAGAGAGGCACGATAAATTGACAGAAGCTCTCTGGGCATATCGTACCACTTATAAATCTGCAACGCAGGCCACCCCATATTCGCTAGTTTTCGGAACCGAGGCAATATTACCTCTTGAGGTTGAGTTGCCATCTCTTCGTATTGCTGTTCAATACGAATTAACAAAAGAAGAAAATGATCTTCTATGACTTGAAGAACTTGAAGCCCTTGACGAAGTTAGACTTCAGGCTCAACAAAGTTTAGAATTATACAAAGCAAGAATGACTAAGGCCCATGATAGAATGGTTCGTCCTAGAAGCTTCAAAGAAGGTGAACTTGTTTTGGTTCGTCGAAGACCTATAATCCCTCACCGTCGCCTTGGCGGTAAATTTGATCCAATATGGGAAGGACCCTTCGTCATTGAAATAGTATATGAAGGAGGTGCCTATCAACTCATAGACCTAAATGGCCAAAGGCCCATGCCACCAATAAATGGCCAATATCTAAAGAAATATCATACATAAAAGAATGTTATGTATGAAAATCTGCTTATCAAATAAAAGCATTTTAAATTCTCTCCTGAAAGACAGGAGGCAATTTTTATATTTCTCCTATGAGAAGAAAAATTAAATATAATCCCCTCCTGAAAGACAAGAGGCAATTTTGTATCTCCTCTATAAGGAGTAAAATAATATTCACTCCCCTCCTGAAAGACAGGAGGCAATTTTATTTTCTCCTGCAATGCAGGAAATAAATTCAATCCCCTACTGAAAAGTTGGAAGATAATTTTATCCCCTCTACCAAATAAAAATAAGAGGATTATGAAAACTTTTACGCTCACAAATCTAAAGGTCGAGCTAAAATCCACAAAGTTCAAGAAGCTTAATGGCTGAACTTTGAAATCTCCTATGCTCAATAAACCTAAGGGTCGAGCTAAATCCACAAAGTTCAATAAGCCTAAGGGCTGAACTTTAAAAATTTTTATGCTCATAAACCTAAGGGTTAAGCTAAAATCCACAAAGTTCAAGAAGCCTAAGGGCTGAACTTTGTAAATCTTCTAAGCTCATAAATCTAAGGGTCGAGCTAAATCCCTAAAGTTCAACAAGCCTAAGGGCCGAACTTTAAAATCTCCTATGCTCATAAACCTAAGGGTCGAGCTAAACCCACGAAGTTCAATAAGCCTAAGGGCCGAACTTTGAAATCTCCTATGCTCAATAAACCTAAGAGTCGAGCTAAATCCAAAAAGTTCAATAAGCCTAAGGGCCGAACTTTGAAATTTTCTATGCTCATAAACCTAAAGGTCAAGCTAAATCCACAAAATTCAACAAGCCTAAGGGAAGAACCTTTGAAATCCCTTGAGCTCATAAACCTAAGAGTCGAGCTAAACCCATGAGGTTCAATAAAGCCTAAGGGCCGAACTTTAAAATCTTCTAAGCTCATAAACCTAAGGATCGAGCTAAATCCCCAAAGTTCAAAAAGCCTAAGGGCTGAACTTTGTAAATCTTTTAAGCTCATAAATCTAAGGGTCGAGTTAAATCCTTAAAGTTCAATAAGCTTAAGGGTCGAACATTAAAATTTTTAATGCTCATAAACCTAAAAGGTCGAGTTATTTTTCATGAACATATCTAAAGGATTGAAATCACATGATCAAAGTTTCCAACGAATTCCTTGTGTGAAAGTCACACAACAAATTTGTTGGGAGGCAATTTGTTGACTGTATAAAAATATATACAAAAAAAAAATTCAAAACAACCGACATACCTCCGAGCCGGCCCCACACCACGAAGCGAAGCAACTCCTCGCTAAATAACTGTCGCTCATCGTTTAAAAATGACGGACAAAGAGAATAGGAAGACATTCGCATTCTTCCATCGCTCATCTCATTCAAAGCCTTCGCCTCCCTTGGTTGTTGTTCAACTCCGCCTCTTCCCTCTTCGTTGTTGTTCGGCTTCAGTGCGCGGGAGAAGAAGGATCGCACGAGCCCATCCTTCAACTCCTTATTGCTGTTCGACTTCACCCGCATCCAACGCCGACCCTAGCCCGACTCGCCTCCGACTCCTTGTCGCCGCCCAATCCCATCACTCCGCAAGACCTCGTACCGTCGATTTCAAATCTGGTCGAAAAGAATTCAAATTGAAGACCTCGTGTCGTCGATCTTATATTCGATCGAGATAGTTTTAAATTCAAGGCCTCGTGTCGTCGACCTTAGGTCCGATCGGGAAGAAAATATCGGCAAATGCCGTCTCGATTTCTCCCTCGGTGGGGAGGTGACGCCGGGAGGCTGCCAAAATTTTCTTGAAAATTTGGGACTTAGCGAATTTTGGAAAAAAGCACGGATCTCTAAAAAAAATTTAAAATTTGGGGAGCAATCAAATTTTGAATGTTAATTAATCAATTTATTAATAAAAATTTTATTAATTGACTAATATTAATTAATCAAAAT
>NW_021319932.1:211257-237380 GCF_001605985.2 Dendrobium catenatum | reverse complement strand
ATTATAAGCTGACTCTAATTTCACCATAATAAATTGGATTATGTGAGTAGCTTGTTGAGGAAATTATTCTAGTATAACTTGAAGACTAATTATCTCTTTCTACTCGTATAGGTCGATTATCAATTCCATATAGTGGTCCTTTGATAGGTTGAAGGTTTTTTATGGTGAGACCCATATTGAGAAAAGTATAGTAGAATAAGACATCCGCAGAGCTTCCATTATCTATCATAATTCTTTTGACATTATAACACAGGTCACCTAACCCCGCATGAATCACAAGTGGATCTTGATGAGTGGTTTTTACTTCCTCCAAATCAAAATCATTATAATAGAATAATTGATCGAGCCTTATTTGGTGTTAAATTTTCATCTAACGCCAATAAGACCTGATTAGATAATAAGGGGCCTCTCGCGATGGTCTCAATCTAACAAACTGTTAGATGATTATTCAATAGTTATCTTTGCTGTTATTGATTTTGCCCCTAAGTGGGATGAGCTTCCTCTCGAGCAGGTGGATCTCAAATAAACCGTTGAAGATAATCTTGGCGGATAAGCCTTTCAATTTCATCCTTGAGCTGCTTATAAGCTTCGGTAGTGTGGCCACGATTACGATGAAAATAAGAGTATTAATCTTGATTTTTTGTATTCGCCTTCAAAGGATTATGTCGCTTCATATTCTCTTGATCTCGAATGGTCATCATTACATTTCTCGATATATGTTTAATAATGTATACTCCTCCTATTAAGGTTCCTATTATGGAATTGGAGGCCTATGAGGCATATTATTCTTCTCTTATTTCTTTTGTTGTGAGAACGAATTATTCATCCCAGGTGCACTCGTATTTCATTTGTTTGCTCAAACTACTTTATGTGAGCATTTATGACTTCATATGTAAAGATTTGTGCTTCCACGCGATGGATTAAGTCGACGTATGAATGAAATGTGTCACATGAGTGCCGAATAAAAGAGGCCAGGAAAGAGGCCTCTAAGAAAGACTCATATCAGCAATTCTGGATATAATTCTGAAATTTGCCGGGCCTCAGTGAAAAATCATTGAAAATACTCCTTAAATAATGTTTCTCCTTTATTTTGGCGGATCCCAAAAAAGTGAGAAGAATCCATAGCAATTTTTTTGATTAACAATGAATTATTCGACGAACACTTTGGCTAATTTGACAAAAGTAAGGATCGTTATGGTTGGAACTGAATAGAACCACGTTTGAGCTTTTCTTTTGAGGGCAGAAGGAAAAACCTGGCAGATGAGCATGTTTGAGGCTCGATGCATATGCATGATAGTTCTATAGTGATCAATATGCTCGTACGAGTTTAATGTCCCATTTTAGGAATAGATGCTCGATAGTTTGAATCCTGCTAGAATGGGGTATTAAATAATAACTTTGTGGGCTCAAGAAAAAAGGCACGAATGCATGAATCCTGCTTTGCAGCTGTAGGATTCCATTTCCCTTAAGTCAGATTGTAGTTAACCAGATTTCTCCTGAGTGTAGTGTCAGGGTTTATTTAGATCTGGGGTTCTTACTTCCTATGAGTGTAAGCACTATTGGTTAATTACCCCTCTTACTATGTAAGAGAGAACTCTCGATTAAGGATGAATAAATTTTAGATATTTTTAGTCTCAAATGGTGGGAAGATGGAGGTAAACCCGATCAAGATCCCATGGTTCCGTCATCCCAGGTATACTATAGATTTCAGTCTACCAATACTAACAATCATTGACCGTAGTATCCAGATAATATGATTAGCAGCCATGGGTTGCCTCCTCTCAAGGATCCCGAGTAGACTGAAGTTGTTAGATGTTGATTTTAGTTTTGATTTAATTTGAGTTGGGGCTTACTACTTTCTTAGAAGTTGCCCGTTAATTTATTTAGTTTGGGGCTTACGACTCCAATTAGGAGTTGCCCAGGGATTTAAATTTTATTTGGGTAGGGGTTTATGACTTCATTAGAAGTTGCCCAGGAGTTTGAATTTAGATTAGGATTTACGACTTTAGTGGGGTAACCCAGGGATTTAAATTGGGACTTATGGATTTCGTAGAAAGTAGCCCGAAGGTGGGCCTTACAACCTAATCCTATAGGCTAGGATACTAGTGTGTTTGAATTAAATTATTTGAGTTTTAGGTTCATTACAATTTATTTAGTAATTTTCCTAAAACGTTGGGGCTTACGACTTCAATTAGAAGTTGCCCGATAATTTGTTTAGTTTGGGGCTTACAGCTCCAATTAGGAGTTGTCTGGATAGTTTGTTTAGTTTGGAGCTTACGGATCCAATTAGGAGTTGCCCGAAGAATTTCAGTTGGATAGGTCTTATGACTTCCTTAGAAGTTGCCTAACAGTGGGTCTTACAACCTAGCCCTGTAAGCTAAGCGGCCCGAGTTGTGGGTCTTACAACGTAGTCCTTTAGACTAGGATGCACAGGTGAGGGGTTTAGGTTTGTATTATCACCTAAACACTTCCCTCAGATGTTGGACTTACGACTTGTATTAGAAGTGGCCGGGGGTTTTAATTGGGTTTAGGAGTTAGGTCAATTTCTACCTAAAACTTTCCCTTAAGGTCGGGCTTACGACTTTCAAATGAAAGTTGCCGGATAGTGGGTCTTACAACCAAGTTCCTATAAACAAGGCTGCCCAAAAATTTGTGAGGTTTGACATTAGTTGTTTGACACTTAGTGTTTTGTTACAGTACTTTGCTACACTAATAAATTTTTGCTGTAGTGCTTTTCCTTTTTACAGTTTGGTAGCTTCTTTTCAGTATTTATGTACTAGTATTTTACTGCAACATTTTTATGTTTTAGTATTTTTTTAAATACTAAACTATTTCAATGTTTAATGAACTTTATTTGTTTGTTGCAGGAGCTCGTTCATGAGAACTTTGGAGAGCTCGGAGATTATATTGTTTTGTTGGAGAGTATCAGTTTATGTTGTAGGGAGTTTTGTATAGGAATTTGTATGGTTTTTTTTGAATTGTGTTTGATTTGAGATTTGTGTTTAGAGAAATTGTTTGAGTTTGATGTTTGAAGAGATTTTGAGATTTTTTGTTTGAGTTGAGAGTTATTGAGTGTTTAAAAGTTTGTTATTTGAGTTGAATTTGAGTTTGTTTTGAGATTTTTATTGAGAATTGTTTTCGTATTTATTTTAACATTTGACTAATTAATTATAATCTAAAATTGTTAGCTCTATGAATACAACATTAAAGTGAGCCACAATACAGGGAGAACAGTCTAAAGAGGACCACCTTTATGGCTCAAAGAACGCCGAATATATATATATATTTATTTATAAAATTTCGACAACAGATTTTATTTTTAAAAACTTTTGACAACCTTCCGGCGTCCTCTCCCCACCGAGGGAGAAATCGAGACGACATTTATCGATATTTTCTTCCAGACCAATCCTAAGGTTGACAGCGCAAGGTCCTGAAAAATAAATCTCGATCGGACCTAAGGTCGAGACACGAGGGTTTGAATTTTAAAACGATATAATTTATAAAAAAAATTTGATTTGATTTATAAAATATGATTTGAAATCATCACCTTAAAAAAAATCTGATTTATTAAAATCTGATTTAAAACCAGTGATTTATAATTTAATATGAAAAGGTTGCAACTAGTGTGCTACAGGACATTGTAGCATGCTTGCTCACGGACAAAAAGTCGGATAGTAATTGGAAGGTAAGAGGCGGTCATCGTGAGAGGGAAATTCATTTGAGAATAGCAAAAGGTGCAAATCATATATTTATAATCAGATTTATTGTAATGCAAAATAACTTTGCATTATTAAATAGTAACTTTATACTCAGAGTGCCGAAGTAATTAAAGCAATCAAAATTTTTGAAGTTTTGAAGGAATAGTAGCTTAATTACTTGAGTAATTTTCTGACAGAAAAGCACCAAGTTATTATTTGCCATTATTTAAAGTAGTAAAAAAAAAATCTGATATATATATCTATTTATGTAGAAATCTGATCCATAAGAAAAAAACTTAATATATACGATTTAATTGATTCAATCGGTGGATTAGATGCTCTTTAAACTTCAAGAAATTTTTAGAGATCTATATTTTTTTCCAAAAATTCTCTAAAGTCCACAATTTTTTTTGAGGAAATGTTATACAAACTCTAAATTTTTTTTTGTGATCTAAATTTTGATTTTCAAGGATTTTCTCAAACAACGGTGGTCCTCTTTAGACTGTTCTCCCTGTTTATTATTTATGGTTCAAAATATCTCTAAGCCTAAAAAAACTTTAAAATTATATAGAGCTTTTGTTAAAGTTACAAAGTCATAAAGCTACATTTTAACAACTAGTATTAAATATGGGCTTTTCACTTATAAAATTTAATTGCTATTTTATTTTAATATCAATGAAAATTCAAAACCACTCAAACCCAAGTTTCCAAATCCATTATCAAAAATCAAGTACGAGATGTATCAACACTCTATATCATTTCTTTATAATTTTTTTTTATGTATTATGACAAAATAAAAATAATAAAAAAATATATATTTTGTCAATATGTTTGAAATATCAATCAACAAACTTCAGTCAGGGGTGATGACTCCTAGAAGTCACACTAACTAAGTGGTTGTCTTACACCTCCCACGAGAAACTCTTCTCGGACTAATCTTCAAAGTTCATGTCGTAGGGCATTACGAGGGAGCTCATCAACATGCGGTTGGACTAAGTCTTCAGGGATGTCCGAAGGAAAGCGAGGTTATCGACCTTCATGCAAAGGATGGGCAAGAACTTGCAGTGGCAGTAAGTTAGTTATCTTGATGCGATTTCATATGCCTCCTTGGCGGAGGAAGAAAAATCTCTGTGTGGAGATGTTCGAGTTGAACATCTTCTGCCAGTGGTGGATCTTGAGGAAGAAGAACCTCCTCTTGTGGTGCTAGTACCGGTTGTCGAGTCTCTCACAGGAGTTGAAGGATCTCATTTGAGATTCTTCCATCTTTTGGATACGTTCTTCTAGGGAAGGTCCTGAAATTCCTTCTCTAGCAGTGTTTTGCCCTAAGGATAAAAAGAGATAGATACTTGACGTCCATGATTCATAGACTAATTCCTGGATTGGTGAGTGTTGGAGCGGGAGGCTCCCAAGATGTGTTTTCTACGCATGTTCGCCATTGAAGAAATACTTAGAATTGTGGGTTCAATTTCCATAGATGACATCAAATTGTTGCGAGCTAGAATATACATAGAGATAGAGTTAGAAATTTTTTTGTCTCAGCATTGTATGGATATCCAGCACACAAACAAAAGAAATAATGTAACACCATAATTTTAACGTGGAAACCCTAAAAAATAAAAAAAACCACGGGGGTCACACCTAGTTGAAAAGATTTCACTTGTGTTTGCTTAAATAATAAGTGGTTAACCCATCCCTGAAATTGAGGACAATCATATTACAATAATAAACTCTCAGATTGAAATTCAGTTACAAATGGAGATCGAAAATTCGGAGATGTTTGGTGGTCGGGCAGAAATTCGGCTTCGATTGACGGTCGGGCAAAAATCCAGCATCAATTGACTGTCAGGCAGAACTCCAGGATCAATTGGCTATTGGGCCGAACTCCGGCGTCAAACGCCGTTCGGGCAGAAGTCTGACAGTGGTCGAGGAGTCAGGTGGCAATAGAGCCCTCTTCCTTCTGTTCATTTTCTTCATGCTTCCTTGCTTCCTTCTCTTCATGCTTGAACTCCCCTTTCATGAGAAATGAGGAGTTTATTTATAGTTTTTTGAGAGTGGCATGATCGGTAAATAGGAGGAAGACCAATGGTAAATTGGGAGTGGTTTGAATGGACTGCCATTGTTGAATCCCTTGATCGCAAACCGTTTATTGGGCATTTGAATGTATTAACGATACCAGAATTTGATGATCTCGGGCTTGTTGGATTTGTCTCGTCGAGTCGCTCGATTTGACTATAAGCATGTCACGTTTGGAAATGGTTTGATATTCCAAATTATAGATTGAACCTTCCAAATGTACTCCGGGTCTGTGATTTGGACCTATTTGAGCTCAGATTTGATTGAATTTGGTGTCGTTGTGTTTGTATTTTTTAGACCTTCAGTTCAACTATAAGTTTGCTGAAATTGGAGTTCAAATAGTTTCCGATTTAATTTTTGAAAATTCCACCTTGATTTTACGTCGAGATTCGTGCCCGATCAAGATAATTTCTTTATGATATATCAAGTATAAAACTAAAAATGCCATTCATCATTACATTGAACTGTAATAGTTTCTTGATAATGGTCAAGCCATGGTCGAAGTGGCTTGGGCAAGTCTTCTCTGGGAATCTGTACAGCCAATATTCTAATTGAAGTTCCAGAAATTGGGAGATTAATGATTTATTTCTTCTTTGAAGTGTTTGGAAATCATCTAATCCTCTATATTTGAGCAGAATGCGTGATACAAAAGGCTTTATTTGGTAATTCTATGTTCTCATGCTAGTTTGTCAATTGACCTTCTTGTAGTTTATGTAGTAATTTTCAAGGCATGGGAGATGAGCTGTGGCGAGGCTTTTAGGTGATCTGTGTGGTGATTCTCGGGGTAGCATTAAAATGGTTCAAGGACGATGAGCTTTTCATGCATGCTTACTTTAATTTCTTATATAATTAGGTGAAAAATTCTGAACCTCTTTCTATCCCTTTCTTTGAGAACTCTAGTTTTCATGGAGTTTTGTTGCTTTTTTACCACTAAGAGATTTGATGATGAATTATATGTCAACTATGAATTGAAGATGTTTTCATTTCACGTATGAGCTGCTCTTTAACTTATTTGTACACAAGTTAAGATGATAGCTTCTCTACTTGTCATGAATGCTCTTATACACAATAATGATAAAGAAATGAGAATGGCTTGATGCCGTGCAACCATTATTAGGGCTTGAAAGGAAGAGATTGCTGATGTGTGCTTCTTTTCTCTCTTCAACGTTGATATATCATCAAGAATTTTATCTTGATCGAGCGCGAATCTTGAGGCAAAATTGAGTTCAGAGCTTTCGAAATTAAATCTATGATCATCCAAACTCTAATTATAGCAAACTTATAGTCGAATTGAATGTATTGAAAAGACGAACAAAACGATACCAAAATCAAGTCAATCCGAGCTCAAATGGGCTCAAATCAAAGGTTCAAAGCATATTTTGAGAGTTCAAATCATAATTTGGATTGTCAAATAAATTCTAAACGTGACATGCTTATAATCGAATCGAGCGGCTCGACGAAACAAATCCAACGAACCTAAAATCGTCAAATTGTGATATCATTAAAGCATTCAAATGACTAGTAAATGGTCCATGATCAAACCACTCCCATCTTGAACTTAATTCTCCCTATATTTACAAGCCATGTCACTCTAAAAAAATTATAAATAGGCTCTCATTCTTCACATGGAGGAAGAAAGAAGAAAAAAGAAGGGAAGAATTTGGGAGCTTCCTCGCCGCCGACTACCACCGTCGGAGTTTTTCCCAACCATCACCAGTCTTATGTCCGATTCTCCAATATATTGTAATTCCATCGTCTCCAAGTAAAGGGGCGAATAAATCTTATAATCCATTCAAACTTAGTGAAATTTTCTCATCTTGGTCTATCCCTTATGGTTTTACCCTTTCTAGAATTTCTTGTTTTGATTTTGACTTAAGCAGGATGTACTGCAATACCACTGTCTACATCAAATTCAGCCTGTATATATATGATCTTTTCTATTTTGCTTGGTTTTCTTGTGATATTACTAATTTTGAACTTGCAGGTCTGTCTACTGCTGTGTAAGGCATTGGCCATTCAATTTCTTAGGACCAATCTGGAATGGTTGGACTTCCTTCTTATTTTCATATTCTTATAATTTTGTATTATGTTTAGCTATTCAGTTATTATTTGTAATTTCTCATTTCTTGAACTACTTGAAGACTTGACCTTTCATAATTGAAGGTAGGTAAGCTTTAAGAAAAACAGTTCCAATTACATTATCATCTTCTAATTTTAGTTGTAGGCTCCGTTGGGGACGACTTTATTGCTACTTAAAGCAATTTTTTTGGTACAATTTTTTTTAATTTAAAATTTTCATATTAAAATTTACTTTAAAAAAAAAAATCACGAACAAAGCCTTGATCATTTCTGCCAAGTTTCTAATATTTTTAATGTATTTGAGAACTACAATTGATTATTATTGAAATTTGCTTGATACATTTTTTGTATATATTTATTTATGTTCTCATAATGTCATACAACTGCTATTGTCTTTCTCCAGTGCTACATTGGCTACTATTCTAGGGATTTTACTACACATTAATCTAGGACTCAGATTATGTTAGAAATAGCAACTTCTGTTTCTTATGAATGTTTCTTGCTTGATCATATCATGGTTTGTATTGTTAATTTGTTTTAAAAGAATATGATTTCTTCATCCCGGAGTTCTTTGTTACAATGACTCTCTCTCTCTCTCTCGCTCTCGATCTCTCTCTCGATGTAAGCGATATTTGATTTCTAAATTTTAACAATAACATTCAAAATCTTTACCAACCGAATTAACTAATTATAAGTTGTTTTTTTACCTGATATTTTAGTTTATAATCAGTCATTAATCATAGTAAGGATCCTACAACGAGTTGGGACAGTCATATATGTTCATGATTTTTAAAATTCGAAGCATAATCATAATTGATTAGTTGATTTCTCTATAATAACTTTATAGATAGTTGAGATCAGATAAGCGTCTAGATGGTCTACAGAAGTTCTTCATTCTCTCTCACCCAGACTCGAATCCCCTAACCCCCTAACGTCCCACAGAAAAAAAAAGGCCTTAAATTGATATTGACGAGTGGTTTGATGGAATATCAATAAAATCTTCAAAGTTATCGATGTGATCTTTACAAAAATTCTATATCTCTATTTTTAATTTTTTGAAAATCCTTCAATAATTTTTATTAACATTTCTGTTTGCAGTTTTGAAGGATTAATGATGGAAATTTACTTGATATGAGATTTTTACCTAAGGGCGCATATTTGTCCAAAATTTCATTGACAGTATGATTGTTTAAGAATTTCGTTGCACAATCCGTTTTTTAAGGAGAAAATTTATTTATAGCAATATTAAAAAAGTGTCATTTTTTTCTTAAATGGTAACATGTCATTTAAAAAATAATAACAAATATAGACTCTACAAATGAATACTATTTATATAAAAGTATTATAAAAATAGTACGCGCATGAAAGATAAGAATAAAGCAACTCATTTTTTTCTGCTCGTTGAGAATTTTGATTAAATTTTGATTATTATGATGTGGATAATCAAAGAAGATTTAAATTTATCTTAGCCACTATATCAATTGGTCTTCATTTTGTATAACATTAAAGAAAAAAATATTTGACTTCAATATCATTTTAATTATGAATAGTTAAATATATTTTTTATATAATCTTAATTGGATTAAAAATTAGCATAATTTGAATTATGCTATGAAAATAAGTAATCATAGAAAATGTAAGAGAATAAAAAAATTATTTATTTGTTAAGTGCTATATAGAGCAAGCTTTGGGCCATTCAAATGGATCCAGTAAACCCGGCCTGGTTAGCCGACCCGGTCCAGGCGAATACCCGATCCTCGCGGCCCGGCCATCACGCGGCCGTTACCACGTGCGACGCATAGCCCTTTTTTCGTCCCCCCTCATCGGTCATCACACCATCACTGCCCAGCACAGGCTCCGCTCCTCAGCTCATCCCGCTCTCCCCACCGTCCATAAAACGCCACCGAACCCCCTTCGATACCATCCAACCTAAACATTTCTTCTTCTTCAGAAACCAAGCCCGCATAACGACAATGATTCCGTTCATCTCCTCGCATCTAATTAAAATGGCAGCCGATTGCTCAAAGATTTGCCATCACGCTCCCCCTCTTCTGCGTGCCTTCAATCTCTCGAAGCAACCATTCTGCCTTCCCCACAATAGTCAAGATGCGATTTTTAGCCACCGGAGTTCCGTCATGCTTACAAAATCACCTTCTTTTCCTTCACTTTCCTTCCTCCCCAAAAGCCCGCCATTCAGTCACTTGCCATACATGTCCTCCCCCGTCGCCGGTATAACCTCCGTTGAATGGCGCGACCGCCACACTTCCTTCCTTGATCGCGTCCACTCCCACAACCCCATTCCCAAGATGGCTCAGTCGGTCTTCGCTGGTTCCTTCTCCTTCAACCACGAGTCTTCTCCGAACTCTTCCACAGTCGCCGCTGTAACAGCCGAAATCCCGCCGACGGTGCGCTCTTCGTCGCTGATGCAGATGTGGAGGGAGCAGGAGGCGAAGGAAGGACTCTGCCCCATCCCTCGCACCAGCGCGGCGGCCATTCCGCCACCCTCGGAAGCGGAGGAACCCTCCGACAGTTCGGACGCGATCGAAGAGTCCAAACTGTTGGCTAAAGAGATTATGGGGACTGCGCCAGGGGCTGCCCTGTTACCCGCGCCGGAGCTTTCGCCAACTCCTTCGCCCACGCCAGACACTGATAGAACAAAGTTGCATGTAAGGGGAAAGCAGGAGCTGGAACATTTTCTTTTGAAGCTGGAGGAAGAATGCCGACGCGAGGCCGCCGCGCTTGCAGAGCGCCACCCAGTTTCCCAATTCCCTTTCCGTGGCCGTATTCAGGTAATATTCACTATTCAGTAATGCTCGAAAAAAAATCATTTTTAAATATATTTATGAATTAATTAAAGTATATAATTTTATTTGTATTAACGTCAATAAATGAAATTTATTTTTTAATTATAAATTTTTTTATCATTATTTAGAGAGTGAAGTTGAATATAAAAATTTAAATTATGACTTATGAGATTCTTCAATTTCCATTGAACTATAACTCAATTATCGACATTAGGTTTCCACCACCTAAGCACCATCATCCCAGAACCACCACCATCGAACTACTACCAACCAATTACTGTCATTGTCAGAACATAGTCATCAGATCATCACGCTCTATTATCATCATACAGCCGTCACCAAACCATCATTGTTAGATCTCCTCCACCCAATCATCTTTTTTGGATTGCTGCTATTGTTAAACCATTATCATGGAACTGCATATATTTGGCCGATTCCCAGCATTAGATCATCCCTGCTTTACTAGAATCATCAGACCACTTTGGCCACAATCATTTTGAATGCTTCTCATATCTCCGTACTGTCTTGATAATATTTCTTGTCAACAACTCATACACTTGTAATCTCGCTTTCTCCAATATGAGAGATGAATAAATATTTGTAATTAATGCTCACATGATAGAATTATTTCAGCTGGGTTAGACTTATGATTTTTCTGGCTATCAGGATTTCTCACGTAAAAAAATTGGTGTATCCTTATTCTTTCATTTATCCATTTGTTTGTGAGATCTTCATGCAAAATTAGAATGCAAAAATCTCTCACTGTAGCACCACAATTTCATATTTTCTATTTACTATTTTCTTATATGCCATACTAACTGCCAATTACCTTCTTTCAATGATTTATTGGATATTGTTCTTGAAATTTTACTGAACATATTTATCTAATTATCTTGGACTCATATATTATGCCTAGTATAATTACTTTTGTTCCTTATAAAATTTTCTTGCTTCATCATAGTTTGTATTATTTTTCCTTATAGAAGTAGATGTTTTTGACATTACTGAAACTTATTTAAAATAAAACTCCTTTTCATGTTTATAACTTGATGATATTTAGACTATAAAAATAAGTAATTATTAAAAATTATGTATTAGATGTATAAATACATAAAAATTTTATAATATGTATGTAAATCCCCGGATAGGTTAATATCTTTCTTTTCGAATAGTGGTACATCTAATACAATTTTTTTTTTAAATTGAATTTTAAAACTAACTGACATTTTAATTTATTTATTCAGACATTGATAAGGCTGAGATCCTTGCGACAATCAGCGGCAATCATGCAACAACAATGGTCTCAAAAATTAAAATCTGTGATATTTGAGGCTGAATCAAAAAAAATTTCCCTAAGGTATTTGTTTATTCTTTTTAAAGGTTAAAACTATATTCTTTGTGCTTGCATCTTTCTTAATTTCAACATTTGTTGATAGTTCATAATATGGATTAATTATTCTGTGCGGACATCGAACGTCATCTAAAGACTAACCAGAATACGTCACGTCATCCCTCTTCTCGGTATCGCTGACGTGGTTGCATTTGATTCACCTCCGGACGAAAAGCTACGTTCAGCCTCCGCACAGAATAATCTCTCCAGAACATGACCTCTTGCTTTATTATGTGGGATTGTAAACATTATGCGTGTTTAAATTCTTACAGGAAAACACAAGAAGATGAAAGCCAATGTGATATCAATGAAGTTCCAACTGAAGAAAGCATGACTGACATGGAAATCCAGCTCTCAAATTCTCTTGTTTATGTCCTTACAATTACTATCGATCATTCTGATACTGAAAATAATCGCTTGCTAGAGCTAATCTCCACAAGAGAACTAATAGAATACTCACCAGAGACCTTCCACTCCCAATACGAAGACCAGCATGACAGACAAAGTTTATGGGATGAAAGTCTTGATTCGCAAAAGCCTTTAGATTCTCATATGTTGCAGGCTTTGCTCGATGAGGTTTCATCAGATGGGACAGAAATGTTTAATGAAGAGAAAATTTTGGTATCTGGTGAAGGTAATTGGTTATTGCAACCATTTACTTCATGGAGAGGATGGTGGCGAAAAGAATAACTTTCTAAATATGAACGCCATAAAAAAAGGAAGAGATTGGAGGACTGCTTGAGATGTATTATGTTTTGTGATTTTTTTTTTCTATATTAAATTTTTTTATTGTTAGTTCGGATCAATATTATTATTTGAAGTAAATGATTTATTGTACATGATAATAACATTGTTTTTTTGTTTGATATTATTGACGCTTCACTTTTTTTTTTTACTACTAAAGTTTTCATAGGGCATTCCATCTTATTTAACCTTATTAAAAAAACAAAGCTATGCCTACTTTCTGCAAATAAAGAGAGATTATTCTGTACGGACACCGGATGGGAAGAATCGTCTGATTTTGTCCCTGTGAACAGTAAAAGTACATCTTCACTGTGTTTTTACTGTTCACAGAGACAAATCGAACGATTTTCTAGTTTGTGTCCACACAGAATAATTCTTCCCAAATAAAAATGGAAGCAGGACTAATGTTATATCTACATTTGTGGATATGACGTTGACTGCTTTCTTTTTAGCTCACTAAATCCTCTTCATGCCCACTACACTAATCTCTATTTGCTAACTGCTCTCTTACATACAGTGTCTTTCTTTGGAATCAATATTATATTAGACCATATCTTATATTGGATGGTTCAACTAAATTCTCAATAGTTAATGGTTGGTACAAGTAGGTATTCAAGTGAGTCAACTCGGTTCACGATCCGACTTGAACTCAATTCATTAATGAGCTAATTAGTTAGATTTGTTGTGGCAAGCACTTAAGTTCGTGCTCAATGCCACTTCTCCTCATCATCTTTAATACGATAAGCCAAATTTTGGATTAGATTTGATTTATATTCCTTAGTGAATCATACTACTTAAGGCTTTGTTTGGAACAACTTTCTTATTATTTTTTAAAGCATCTTTTTAGTACAAAAATTTTGAGTTTATGAGATTTTTATACTAAAAAACTAAAAAAATAGTAAGAAATTCAATCCTAAACGAAGCCTTTATTTATATTTTGTGTAAAATTGCTTTAAAATTTTCTTAAAAAATGTTGTATTTTTTATTTCTAAAAAATGACAACAATGTCCTTTAAAATAATTTAACCAATTAAGATTATGAGAGAATTATACTAATATTAAAATTTTGATGAAATATTATATTTATGAAACAAGGTAAATACCTTATTTTAGGAGGTCCATATTGGCATTAAGTGAGTAGTCATACGAATTGAAACATCCAATTAATATTAATTTTTTAGACTATTAATAAATAAGAAAAATTCCTAAATAGTAAATAGCACTTTATCAATGATAATAATTTCTGATAAGAAATTTAATTACATTTTTAGTGGTGAAAATTTTTAGATAATTATTTAAAATATGCACATACAATGCTGCAATTTATTTATTACAAACATTGGCCTCAAATATATAGATTTATTACAAACATTGGTAATTTAATATTGTGGGCTTCGAAATTTGGAAGAGTCCAACTTCTCTGAAGGGCTTTACTAATTGTTGAGCCCACGATACAGTGGTAGAATAGATGCCTGAGGGGCCCAATGGAAGGTCCAATTACTCATGTCTGGACCGATTAAGGATCCAAATTAATCAATATCCTCAATATAAAATTTTCATGATTTAAATTAATTTTATTTTATTCAAACTGATTTGAGTAACTAATCAAAAAAAATTGAGTACTTCTATAACTATTCGATCTTGAATTACTTTGAATAATTTGGTGTTTGATTCCTTTATGATAAAGAATATTATTTAACTCGATTATAACTAGGTGAAATTCTCATTTAATACTATTTAAAATTTATTTAATTCATGATTATGCGGTAGTTTTGTTCTTTTATATATCAAATTATTTATGTTCAGAAATGCAAGTCGCTTATTTATGCTCGTTAAAATCCTTATTTATTTGGTACTTCATTTAATTAAAAACTCATTTTTAAACTCAATAAGATGCTAATTAATAAGCTCAATAAGATTTGTTTACTTAAACAACAAACCGCTTAATAGCAATGCTCATTAATACGTTCAATAAGACTCATTTGGCTAGCAAATGAGCCAAGATTAAACCAAGCTCATAAAATTATAATTTTAAACAAATCAACCTTTATCACTGATACAAATACTCAAAAACTCACAATGCGGATTTGTCATAATCTTACGAACATTCTATGATAATTTGATTATCGTTGCTCACAACCTTCTAAGCTAAGATCGCATTATGTGGCCGACTTAACACAAAAGAATGTATGGTCGAATCAAAGCTTGAACCAGTTTAGGTCATCAAGATCACATGATTGTCGAAGTCATGAAATTTTTGTATGAATTGATAAATTTCAGGTTTGTGAGAGGTTGATATAGGCTTCGTTTGGGACAACTTCTTCATTGCTTTTGAAAACGGGGTTTTAGTGTTATTTTAGAAAGAAGCAAGAAAGCTGTCACAAATGAAACCATAATCTAAAAAATTAAAGTACTAATTAATTTATGTCAAGGATTTATTAATCCATATTTCTTCCATGTTCTTCACCTGCAATCAGAACTCAGATCTCATCTAACAAATACCCAGCTTCTGCGAACATTCCATCAAACATCAAATAATAGGCTTACAAATAATTTCAAAATAAATCAACCTTTCACATTTCAATCCAGTTGTTTGTACTAAAGATGAGGACAATTCAGTACTTATGAAATGGAATAAACCTGCAACAAAAGGTAGGAAAGCAGCATCTCACACCCCTTCTAATGCAATAATCCAGCATGAAGAAGAGCAATAATAAGTTCCCAATGTGCAAAATGAGTATTCAATTATCTCTGTACATTGCTCTGTGTTAGCTATATAAGCATTTTCATGACCTTAAACAACCACAATGCCATAGCCATTACTTCCTAAGAAATTCTATCCACAACTTCTTCGCAGATTTCTATCGTCTTTCTCGAGGTCTGCGGCGCCATATCGTTGAAATCTTTTCTTGTTTATGAGAAAAAAAAGCAGTTTTCATTTGATTATATTTTACAACTGGCTGTTTTTTGCATGCCACAGTCACTGATTCTGCACTAGTAAAGTTAAGCTTCGATTGGGACAATTTTTTTACTGCTTCTTAAAGCAACTACCTAGTATAAAAATTTAAACTTTTGTAGTAAGAAGCTGTTTTAAGAAGCAGAAAGAAAGCCGTTCCAAACGAGGCCTTAGTAAGCTTATATACTGTATAACAAGATGGAAGAGATAGTCCTTAAATGAGAAAATTTTTTTTTTTTTTTCTCTCTTATATACGGTGTCTTTCTTTGGAGAGATTATTAGGTGCGGAGTGCGGACGGGGAGAACCGTCCGCAAAAGCAATATACCCAGCTAGGTACCGGCACTCGGTACCGCTGGGTACCCAGTGCTTCTGCGTCCGTGCACACTCCGCACCTCATAATTTTTCCTTTCATTGGAATTAATATTAGACCATATCTTATATCGGATGGTTCAACTAAATTCTCAGTAGTTCATGGTTGGTACAAGTAGGTGTCAGGTGAGTCAAGTCGGTTGAAGACCGGACTTGAGCTCAATTCATTAATGAGCTAATGAGTTAGATTTGTTAAGTTAAGCGCTCAAGTTCATGCTCGCTACCCACTTCTCTTCATCATCTTTGCTATGATGAGCCAAATTTTGGATTAGATTTGGCTTATATTCCTTAGTGAATCATACAACTTTAAGGCTTTATTTGTGAAAACTTTCTCGCTATTTTTAAAGAATATTTTTAGCATACAAAATTCGAGTTAAAAATTTTTTTGTACTAAAATGCTTAAAAACTGTAAGAAAACTGTCCCGAAGTCTAAAGCTCCGCATTTGTTTATATTTAGTGTAAATTGCTTTAAAAATTTCTAAAAAAGTGTTGTATTTTTTCTTTTCAAAAAAGATAACAATGTCCTTTAAAATTTTTTAACCAATTAAGATTATGAAAGAATTATACTGATATTAAAATACTGATGAAATATTATATGTATGAAGGTATAAAAATAAATACCTTATTTTAGGAGGTCCATATTGGCATTAAGGGAGTAGTCATACAAATTTAAACATCCAATCAATATTCATTTTTTGAGACCATTAATAAATAAGAAAAATAGTAAATAGCACTTTATCAATTATTTAAAATATGTACATATAATGCTGCAATTTATTTATTACTAACATTGGCCTCAAATATCTCAAATATATAGATTTTTTTTTAAACCTCCAGCCCAGCTCTGCAATATTTGTGTTGGATTGTGTGCTTAATCAATTGGAAGCCCACCTTCTCTCAAGGGCTTTAGTAAATTCTGAGCCCATTCTAAGCTGGTAGAATAGATGGGCTGTCGCACCATTCTGACCTGATGGGCCCAATGGACGGTCCAATTAGTCATGTCTGGACCGATTACTAATGTACTCCGTCAGATGTACATCAAGCTAAGGCCTTCTCCCAAGGAAGGGCCTCATTTGTAATCGACTGCAAATACTAGTGGATTCGTTCAAACTGGGCTAGGCCCCGTGGTTTTTCCCCCTTTTACAGGGGTTTTCCACGTAAAAATCTTGGTGTCTCATAAATGCTAGACCCTCTCTCCTTATCTGCTTGCGTGCCAGATCTTCGTACAATGCTAAGACGTTAAATATAATATTTCTCTACCGCCGCGAATACTCCTGGACGCAACAATTCCTTTATGATAAAGACTATTATTTAACTTGATTATAACTCGGTGATATTCTCATTTAAGACTTCATTTTAAATTTATTTAATTCGCGATTATGTGATATTTTTGTTCTTTTATATATCAAATTATTTTTTTTTTCAGGAATGCAAGTCGTTTATTTATGCTCGTTAAAATCTTTATTTATTTAGAACTTCATTTAATTAAGATTTCATTTTTAAATTCAATAAGATGCTAATTAGTAATTAATAAGCTCAATAAGGTTTGTTTACTTAACCAACAAACCACTTAATAGCAATGCTAGTTAATATGTTGAATAAGACTTGTTTGGTTAGCAAATGAGCCAAGATTAAACCAAGCTCGTATAATTATAATTTTAAATGAATTAAATTTGATCATCAATGTTGCGGGCTAGAATATATGCGGCGGTAGAGTTTGTAATTTTACGTCCAAACGTTGTACGAATATTCAACACACACAAACAGGAAAGGAAAGAGTGAACACCAGGATTTTTACGTGAAAAACCCGAAAAGAGGGAAAAAAAACCACGGGGCCACGCCCAGTTGAAGTAATTTCACTAGTGTTCGTTTGAAGTACAGAGGTTGATTCGTCCTACAAGTCAGGACGATCAAATTACAACCAGTTTCTTCTAAATTGAAACGAAGTTACAAAGTTTTGCGGAAATCCGACATCTCCCGAAAATCCGGCGGAATTCCAGCATATTCAGGCGGCGGAAAGAACTCCGGCGGTGGTCGAGGAGGAGCTAATTCTCCTCCTTCTCTTCTCTTCTTCTCTCTCTTCTCACTTGAGTCCTCTTGTGAAGAATGAGGGCTATATTTATAATTTTTATGGAGTGGCATGGCTTGTAAATAGGTGTGAGATCAGGTGCGAATAGGGAGTGGTCGAATAGACGGTTGATGTTGAATCCTTCGATCGTGCACCGTTCGTTGGACATTTGAAGGCCTTAGTGATGTCAGAATTCGGCGATCTTGGGCTCGTTGGATTCGTCTCGTCGAGCCGCTCGATTTGAGAATAATCTTGTTATAATCGGAGACCGTTTAGTAACTCAAATTATGGTACAAGCTTTCCAACAGCACTTCGGGCGCTTGATTTGGGCTCATTTGGACTCGGATTGAGTTGAATTTGGTGTTGTCGGGTTCGTATATCCGAGACGCTCAGTTTGACCGTAAGCTTGCTTAAATTGGAGTTCGGGTGCTCCCGGATTTAATTTTTGAAGTTTCCGGCCGATTGGGTTTTGCCTCGAGATTCGTGCCCGATCAAGATAATTTTTTGAGAATATATCAACCACTAATACAAATACTTGAATCTTACAATGCGGATTTTCCATAATCTTACTAACATTCTATCATAACTTGATTATTATTGCTCTCAACCTTCTATGCTAAAATCGTGTTATATGGCCGACTTAACACAAAAGAATGTATGCTCCAATCAAATCTTGAACCAATATAGGTCATCAATATCACATGATTGTTGAAGTCATGAAATTTTTTATGACTTGATAAATTTTGAGGCAACTTCTTCATTTCTTTTGAAAACAGCTTTTTAGTATAAAATCTTTTAGTTCAAAAAAATTTTAATACAAAAAAGTTATTTAAGAAAGCAACAAGAAAGTTGTCTCAAACGAAACTATAATCTAAAAAACTAAAGTAGTAATTAATTTTTATCAAGGATTCATTAATCCATATTTCTTCCATGTTCTTCACCTGCAATCAGAACTCAGATCTCATCCTTCAAATACTCAGCTTCTGCGAACATTCCATCAAACATCAAATAATAGGCTTACAAATAATTTGAAAATAAATCAACCTTTCACATTTCAATCCAGTTGTTTGTACTAAAGATGAGGACATTTCAGTACTTATGAAATGGAATAAACCTGCAACAAAAGGTAGGAAAGCAGCATCTCACACCCCTTCTAATGCAATAATCCAGCATGAAGAAGAGCAATAATAAGTTCCCAATGTGCAAAATGAGTATTCAATTATCTCTGTACATTGCTCTGTGTTAGCTATATAAGCATTTTCATGACCTTAAACAACCACAATGCCATAGCCATTACTTCCTAAGAAATTCTATCCACAACTTCTTCGCAGATTTCTATCGTCTTTCTCGAGGTCTGCGGCGCCATATCGTTGAAATCTTTTCTTGTTTATGAGAAAAAAAAGCAGTTTTCATTTGATTATATTTTACAACTGGCTGTTTTTTATTTGCCACGGTCACTGATTCTGCACTAGTAAAGTTAAGCTTCGATTGGGACAACTTTTTTACTGCTTCTTAAATCGACTACCTAGTATAAAAATTTAAATTTTTGTACTAAGAAGCTGTTTTAAGAAGCAGAAAGAAAGCCGTTCCAAACGAGGCCTTAGTAAGCTTATATACTGTATAACAAGATGGAAGAGATAGTCCTTAAATGAGAAAAAAAGATAAGAAAGCTGTGTTAAACCTGCAAATCAAACTTTCTGCACTTCTTTTTCTATCAATATACTTCAATGGGATCATAACCAATTTGCCAGGAACTTTATATTTGTTTATCTTCATTTCTGACAGATTGCTGAAAGTTACAATGAAGGAAATTGGTTTGGCTATATATTTTCTTTTTCTGCTCATTTCATTAACAAATGTGGATGCTAGGTTTTGGTCTGAATTCAAGCACAATAACAAAGGTAAGAATCTGAAAATAAGCAAATCCTTTATGGTTAGATTCAACCTATGTTCTTTGCTCTAAAAACTTAAAAAAAAAAAGCAGAAAAATCCTCAGCACATTTGAGTTTGTTTGAGGAGATTGGAATGCTTTCTCAAGAAGCCTGTCATATTCTGCCTTCTGAACTGAAGGCAAAGGTAAGCAAATTTAGAACTGATATCATTCTTCATGACTAGTTTTATTTATTTATGCTTTTGTTGCATTTTGTGATGGCAAATTAATGTGTTATTTCAGTGCTTGGAGACATCTGAGGCTTATGTGCAGAGAACAACAATGGCTCTGAAAGGACTACTCGATGAAGAAATCCTATGCAATCGCACTGGTCTGTGCTTCATGAAATCAGTAAGAAAGATACCAAGTGGAGATTTATTGATGAATGCTTACATCTTCATCTTCTTTGTTCTATTAGTTTATTTCTCATGTGAAGACAAAACATGCATATCTGGTTTTTCTTCTCAAATGTAGCTGAACATCAAAACATACTGAACCATACAAGTTCAATATAAGATGAATGAGTACATATATTGGTGAAAATGTACACCCTTAGATCAAATTTTCTTCACCATGGACTTCCAGATTTTTGCAGCCAGGCAAAATCCATCATATATATGCTCAGGCCTTCTCCAGTCGAACGTCAAATATGTCTATGGCGTCGTTCGGTCGCTCTAACCGAACGCCAAACCTTATGCTATTTGCTTGCGGGTGAATAGTGCGACGCCAATATTGACATCCCATTGTGCACCCGCTATATGTTTTTTTTTTATTTGAAAAATTGGTTATTAATTTTAAATTTTAATTATGAGAAAGAATATATTATGAATATTCTCTTTTTGGTGTTAGAAAATGGAGTTCGATGAAAGACAAGTTACTGCATATTGGAGTATTCCTGCATTTTGGACTCCATTGGAGATGCCCTCAGTCAAACTTTATTTGTTTCTTTCTTTTAAATTCGATGATCATCATAAAAAAAATTTGCTATCAACACCAACAAAAATTTTATGGAGGATTTACATACATACCACTTTATTTTATAGAATTTACATAACTAACATTCAAAACATTAATATTACAAGCCTACAATCCATAGAACAAATTTGAATGCATAGAATGAAATATTAAAATTTATAAGATGCTCTGAATGGTAGAAAAGAATTATAGGAATGGTACATTTGATATTAAAGTTTTATATAGGTGGTAATCATGTAATATTAATGTTTTGAATGTCAGATATATAAATAGCATGAAATAAAGTGGTATATATGTAAATTTTCCAAATATGAAAATATTAGCATGATGTGTAAATTTGAGGAAAATTAAAAGAGTGGACATACCTGAAAAAGAATTTGTTGAACATCACTGATGTGATCATAGTTGGTGTGGCTGAGCAGGTGTCAGATGAGCGAACCTGCACAACTTGCCGCCGGTCTATAAGGGATCTTTTCTATCAGCTCAAGCAATCAAAAATAAGGGTAAAGCTGATTAAAATGAAAAAAATTTCCCCTCTTTGCTTACCTTCAATTATTTTATTTTATGTTTCACAATGTCAGATGAGGGTAATGGATGCACTTCTGGAATATTGTGAAGAAATAGAAGACCAGGAAGAGCATGTAAGTATCAATATTTATTTATTCATTTGATATGTTGAATAAAAGCAGTTCTGGATACCTGGCGGTTCTCCCGTCCGGTTAAGTGCTGGGTACCGAGCTCGGTATCGAGCAATGGGGTGACGTGGCTCATTTTTATTGGTCTTTGGACGCCCTTCGAACTCCGCACAGAATAATAATTCGTAAACGAGTCCCGGCGAGCTCAAGTTATCTCTAACTTAATCTCAAGCTTGAGCTTTATTATGCTGGCTCACAAACCAGCTTGTTTATTATGAAATAGAGAAAATGATTATGATTCAAGTAATTTTTTTAATAAAATGGTAAATGAGTCGGCCTCGAGCTAACGAGTTGAGTCGGGGCTACCTCAAGTTTGACTTATTATCTCATCGAAGTCGACTCACGAACCATTTATCGAGTCCAGCTCAAGCCGGCTCAGAAATCAGCTTGACTTACTGATTTTATTATTATTTTTTTTTTAAAAAAAAATTTCCTTTTATTCTTACAGTGTAAGGAGACAGTGTACAAGTATGCTCCTCTGGTGCTCGGCCAACTGGAGAAACTGAAAACAAGTGATGTCTGCCGTATTATCGGCTTCTGTGATGAGGGGATATCCATTTGAAGCAGATATAGGGACCAAGAGATGGCTAATTATACAAAATAATATAAAATTTTCTTCTATTGAGTGTGTTCAATCTAAATAATGAGGAGAGTGTCTCAACTATTGAAAAGTCTCATAATATTATTGCTGATGTATTTTTGTAGCTCTATATTTATCAAGAAACAATAATGTAAATGCCTTTCTATACTGTTAAGACTGAAGATATTAGTCTGTTATAATGATTTCATTGGACTTGTTTTGGAAAATTTTGATTGGAATCACAATGACACTTAGTTTGTGTAAAGTTAGCAAAAGAAGCTTAAACAAGAATTGCTTAAAAGGAAACTAAATCAACTGTTTATAAACTAAACTCAAGATTGGGGTATCCAACAACAATATTAATATTCTGATTCTCATTTAAATTTAATAAAAAAACATTTTTAATACTTTATAACCAAGACTTTTTAGATTATCTTTATTAACGTAGGTCAGATTTAATGCATCTACTCTTCTAATAGGGTTATTGAAAGGCCTATCTTTAATATTTAGGATTCCGTTTAAAACAATTCTCTGTAATTTTATCTTCCATTGGCGCTACTTCAATCTTTTCATGTACATACTTGTTTTGCAATTTGACTCTAAGTGCAAAGCAACTCATCCACCTGAGCATTCCCATCTTTGCAAAACTTAATTTTATGCTTCTTTTTTAATGACCAACGTTTTGCACCATAATCTCATAAAAGTTTGAAAGGAATTTTTCTACCACACAACAGGCCTGATGCATTCATCCACACTTCAACCACCTAACTTGAATTCTTATAATAATATCCCCAACAATTCCACCTTTGCTTTGAGCAGCATACTCGAGATATCTAAATCGCGCATTCTGTTTAACAACATGATCACCCAATATCACAATCAAACAACTAGATCTATCACTATTAAAATTACACTCTATATATTCAATTTTAGATATACCAAACAAAAGCTTTTGGACTCTAAGATAAAAGATTTGGATATCCCAAGAAAATTATTTCTGTTGAAGAGAAACACAAATACAGGGACATATAAAGTGTTTTGAAAGATTGAAATCAAGTTCAAAATATATATATTTATACTTAAAAATAAAAAATCCTAATAATAATAAAATTTCCAAAGGAATTTTGATGTTTTTTGTTCCTCTAAAATTTTATTGGCAGTAAACTTCTAAAACATGTAGCCCATTTTCTGCCATATATCACAAATTTTGAATGATTTGAATTTGAAGTAGTTTACAAATCATTGACATTATAAAAAACAGCAAAACTAGTTCTTAAGTTCAATTGACAATTTGAAGTTCAAGTTTTCATTCATTGTTATTAGCTTCACTATGCAAAACTAAGCAATATTACCTCTACATAACTCAACTTTTTGACGTACTAAGAGCCAAAGCATAAATTTATGAATGTGATAGCACCTTGTCAACCATTGTTATTAGCTTCACTATGCAAAACTAAGCAATGTTACCTCTACATAACTCAAACTTTTTGACATACTAAGTGCCAAAGCATAAATTTATGAATATGATAGCACCTTGTCAACAAATTTCAAAGTACAAAAGATGATCAAATCTTTACAAATTTGATTTAAAGAACTTCACACTTCCCCATAAAAAAAAAAACCTAAATAAACAAATTTTGTTTCATAACTACAAGGGACATCTATATAATGCCGCAACTTTTGGCTTATAGACTCAGACTTCATTTGAGACGGCTTTCTTACTGCTTCTTAAAATAAAATTTTAATACAAAATTTTAATCTTTATATTAAAACTCTATTTTAAGAAGCAATAAAAATCCCGTTCCAAACGTGGCCTCAATCTTTATTTGATATGGCTTTCTTATTATTTTCTTTTTAATATAAAAATATTATGAAAGTTGGGAAAAACAATAGTCTAAAATTGTCCCAAATGAAGCCTCGAGATCTTAATGAAAGGGTAACAATCTTTTCTCCAAACATATAAAGAATCACACGTTACCCAATCGCTTGTGTTAACATACACAATCCAATGTTCAGACCCCCATACAAACCATTAAAAACATCACAAGCTTACAGCATTTTAAGCCTCGTAAATAAAACTAAATTGATTTCTCCTACAAAACGCCATTAACAACTGAATTGTTTGCTGCAGAGCCTTCAACACAGGCGTTCTCTTATTCTGCTCAGGGTGCAATGGCAAAACTCAAGTTAGAAATAACGAGCAGATTTATTAACCAAAATTTGTTCAGACCATCAAATAAAAGAATCGGATTCTGGTGCTGCTGGAACAAAAACCAGGAGCTTCTGAGACTCCCAGCAAAGAAACTTCTATGTATCCTTCATGTTCCTTCCTCTGTTCAACTCAAAGCCTGACATAGAAGAGAAAATAATGGAGCCAAGAGACCGGTTCGACGAACCAGAATTTGTTTAATGTGTCCTAGCAAAGTATTACCAAGATCACAGAAACATCAACATCTATGGAGAGGAGCAGGATACACATCTAGTGGTTGATAGTGTAAACGAGGATTCACTTGAAGTGGTTCCTCCTGTCAAAAGATGACAAACAATTCATGTAAGCTTGAACCTGATAAATTCATGCGTTAAAAAAAATCATTTAGATGAACAGAATATAGTCCACTTTGGTAAAGAAATAAATAGAAGATACCAAGAGCAGTAGATGTATTGTTAAACTGAACCAAAATGTAAGGCCTCGTTTGATGCGGCCTATTTTCTCCTTCTCCGTTTGGAAATGGTGTTTGTCGCTGTTTAAATATGCCGCTTATGTGCAAATGCTTTTTGCAGAACGTCATTTTTTTTACTGTTTTGAGAAGTTTCTTGATATATGTTTCTCCATTTGAGAACTTCATTTTCTCCACCAACATTTTTAAAACTATCTTTTATAAAAGTTAAGGGATAACCAAACGAAGCCTAAATGGATGGTTTGCCAATGAAAAGGTTAAGTAACAAAGAGTATAGTGATAGAGTTGCTCACGGTTAAATTGGTTCAAAACTCTTTGAAAAATGCATGGATCGCAAAATCAAACTAAGCATTCTGTTGGAAAACAGTGATACATAATCTATTAGTAACTCATGTGTTGATTTTTTTCATTAAACATTCGGTTAAACAAAAGCCTTATTGTAGATTTGTTGAAGGAAGTGGAGCCAATAATTTAAACATGTAGGACAGCATTTAGTTGTGATGCTGAATTAGATTAGGGAGGGCTATCTTTTTAGTAAGAAGATCAATTGGATTTGGGCCATTCGAGATGATCAAACTATAGAAGTTTGGAACTTTATCGTTCTTGCCATTAAAACTATGAAGTAAACGACCTCTTGGGTTCGTTTATTCAGACAAAGGAAAGCAGTCAGCGAATCTATCATATTTGGGTTTGTTTATTCAGATCATCATACCAGCTCGGGACTCAGACTTTGAGCCATGAGAAACTTACAATTTTTTAGGTTGACTGATTGAAGGCCATGCTGGACTAAGAGAAGATCTTTTGACATTTAGGAGGAAGCTATTTCATATGCATTCCATTTAAAGATTGATACTTAATCATGCAGGTCTTGCATAATAAGAAATATTAGGCATGATGTCAACCCAAATGAAAATCAAATTAGTAGGCATCTCTGTGTAGCATAATATCAACCTATACAAATGACTTCATAATGGGGATCTTAGCATGTAGTATGGTGTCAACACAAATGAATATCTATTTTCTAGGGATCTTGATGCATACTACGATACCAACTCATATATATATATATATATATATATATATA
>NW_021319932.1:193718-211157 GCF_001605985.2 Dendrobium catenatum | reverse complement strand
TATATATATATATATATATATATTCAACCAAGCCTCTTGGGAGGTCAAAAACTTACAGCCATGGGTAACTAGAATGGCCTTCATCTTTTGAGACCATAACTCTCTTTTCAAACATTCCATGGACAAAAAGAACTTGGATAAACTTGAGGAAAAGATGGAAAGAGAATCTTACTTTATGGACTCAAATGATATGCTCTATTGTAATTCGTTTGGATAAATATATAACTAGACTGACTTCCATTGTTAACTAAATAGGAGTAAGCATTGCCAGTGCCTAATCTAGTGGTGTTAATTTATGAAACAACCAAAAATTTAATTCTGGTTGACCTGTTTAACAAACTTGTCAGGGTCAGTTTGGGTTCTAATTCTCAATACATTTGAAAAATTAGGTCATGTCCAAGTCAACCTGCTAGCCCAAAAATGACTAGCATCCCCCCTGCAAATCTCACCTAATCACCTGCACCATGCTTACATCGCATCCTGCCCACCCCATGTATCTCTCCAGCACCGTATCATATCGCTTTGCTAGACTCTCCCCCATACCTCATAATCATGCTCGCCCCTGCCATCCTTGCCTGTTCTGGACTTCCTTGGGTCTGCTTGTCAGGTAGAATGAGCCCAAGTTTGGGGTAGGTTTGGTCCAGCATCATATTTTTCACCAGTTTATGTAATTGAGAAAGGTTCAGGTAGGGTCAGACGAGGGCATGTCAATTTCGAATTAGACTCGAACCCAACCTGAAACCTATTTTGACACCCTTAACCTAATCTAAATCACTCACTTTTTAATATGATCTGAGATACCACTCAAATAGAAGAAAATCATCCAAAAAAAGGTAAGACAAACAATATCTCTTTAATGCCATATGTCATGACACGAACTGATATGACCCATGGCACCACACTGGTTATATCATGCTAAATTATGGAAAGAAGTAGAGATTGGCCCTAAGATCTAGTTGGAGAAATGCTATGAAATTGAAACATCCAAATTATGTACAACACAAAGTCACTACTTAATATAAATATATAATGGAAGACTATTGAATCTCATAAATAATTTTTCTATATATCATCCAGAAAATATAAATAAATCCGAGGTCTATCTATAATAGCTCTTGGTAACAAAATTGTACAATAAAAATAAAATTCAAGCCTGCAAAAAAAAAAACCAAAATGCATACCTACAACCTAAATCAAATTATAATATTAAAAACTACTCAGTTTACTTACCTTTTCCCTAGCCTAAAAATAGAAGGAAGTGTGTTAAAACAGCTCAGTAGGTGCTGTAGGTTATGACATCCTAAAATAGGAATCAATAACTCAAACCAAAAGAGGTGAAAGAAAGGTTAAATAATAATAATAACATAAGTATTATATAAAAAGCTGAAACTAAAATAGGTAATGATACTAAATTAAAATAAAAACATTTAATAAATTATTAAAACTTCACTAAAACAAATTGAAAAATAAACAAACATCTCATAGTAAATATCGATATGGCCCTCAGGCTTTAACTTCTAATACATAACAAATAACAAAATTCCTTATTATTGCCAATAGAACCCATTCTTAGTAAATGTCAAAATAGCCCCAGGCTTCAAAACCTCCAAAATATAACACATAGCATAATTTCTTCCTTCAAACTACTCAAATATTTTGAACATAGATATTAAAAATAAAGTGAATTCTACACAACTAAAGAGATGTCAGTGTTATTTTATAATTCTACAAAAATGCTCTAATAACTATCAAAATAAATTTACACCCAACGTTTTATAATTTGTCAAAACTATCATTTCAAAATTCTATTATATATAGAGATTGTGTATAACACCATTATGAAGCCTTAACTAAATTAAGCCCTATTTTTAAATATTAAAATAAATTTTGAATTGATAAAAATTGTTGGTTTTTAAAACCACCCACTAGAGAATCTTGAATAAATACTCAAAATTATCAGAATAATCATACCAATAACATATAAAAAATTACGCATATAAAATTCACCAGAATTTGAGAAAACCATGTTTTCATAAAATAAAGTTATAAATTACGCTAGAAAAATCCCAAAGACCCTGAATTATCAAAATTTGAGGTAGGAAAAATGAAACATATGTTTGACCCGAGCAATTTTCAAAACTGGGCTATAAGTTGAAAACGACCCGAAGTAGCCTGAAATAGAGATTTTCTCTCTAGAAAACCCTCTCTCTCTCTCTCTCTCTCTCTCTCTCTCTAACTAAGAGGCTACTCAACTTAAATGGATCAATTGGAATAGTGAATTTGGATATTTTAAATATTAAAATTTGTCCTAGCGCCATGGTTCCAACCATGACTCTTCTTTAAAGTTCCTACACGCCACAACACCACGCTAGAATCAAAATGATATATATAAACACAGTATACAACTATAAATAAAAGCTAGAGAATTGAATAATAAAACTAGCCATTACTGTGAAAAAATTAATAGAAAACTTATCAATATAAACTAAGGCCACATCCTATACTGTTAATCAGCATGCTCTTTTCCTTTTCCAGATTATGAAAATAAAATGCAGAAAAACAATGTGCCAAAATAGCTCAGCATGCCACGAACACTAATATAAAATTTTAATATTTATTTTATTAAATGCAGTATAATAAATCAATTTGCTAGATAAAATAATAAGAGCATAGTAGTTATCCAGAGATTTAAGTAATAAACTGAGCATCAAATAAATTGAAATCCATATTATATAATGGAACATAACTGATTTCTCTCGTCCTAAATAGAATCTCAAATGATTTTGGTCTCTTATTACTCCCAATGTACTTATAGCACTAGAATAATATTTTTACCACCAGAACATACCTTATTGGCACAAAAACATGACTTTTTAGTCACGAGAAAAGTTTTCTTCTTTCATAACAATTCCCCCTATAATTTCTCAATTCAACCAATAAAACATATAATTCAATCACATAAATACATATTTCATCATATCGTAGCAATTAAAGCATAATTGAACTTATATTAGAATTGCACATATTTCTATTAAAATTCCTACTAAGTAAAAAATTTACAGTTTCAAAACATAACCAAATTATTAAAGATTATGTAACATATTATTTTAAGACTTTAATTATACAAAAAAATTATTTTTTAGAGTCCATATTATTTTCTATTTGATAAAAAATCATATAAATTTTAAAACCCCTAGTATAAATTTTTTTAAAAAAATATATTCATAAAAATTATGCAGTAAAAGTTTTACTCATGCAAAGTCGTTATCATTATTTTTGGGTAACAAAAATATAAATTTAGTTAAAAAATAAAAAAAAACTTCATATTTTTAAAATCTAAGATAGACATAGTTTGACCTACTTCGATTTTGATAACTTTTTAAATTGCGCCATGTTGACCTTTCTTTTGCCCTGAACCTTGGATCAAAGGGTTGACCTTGTCAAATTGACCAAGTCAGGCCCCAAGACCACCTCCCTTGAGTTCAATTGGTCAATTCAAGCTTTATTTAAATATAAACCCTATCTCTCACTCAAACCCCCACTACCTTGGACTCAATTGACTAGGTTGATCAAGTCAACCTTTGACTAGGTTGACCAAGTCAACCTTTGACTTGGTCAACCCAAGTCTTATTGCATCAATTTGACCTATTTAGGTCAATTTGAACCCCTTTTAATCAATTAAAACCATTCCTATGGTTCCTTTAACTCAAAACCATGGCTAAACCCATCTATTTTCCTCCTAATTGGCTCTAGATTTAATCCCCACTCCTTATCATAACTCGAAGCCTTTAAATAGATGTTTTAGGGTTTATTAGAGTCTCTCTTGAAAGTGACTCTCTCCCTAGAATTCTCTAAGCTGGAAGCCTTTGGTGTGAGAGTTCTCCCCACCTTTTTCCATCTTTCTCGAGCTAAAGTTACCCTTGAGACCTCGCCGGTGGTGATCTTCCTGCGAAAGCAAGCCTAGATCCATCCAAGGCATGCTATGGGCGATCCGTAGCTCATTAGATCGAGGATTCAAGAGGAAGAACCATCATGGACAATCTACAAGCTCAGATATTTTAAAATCTAGAAGATCTAATGGTAATAATTTCTCAAAACCTTATATCTGACTCACTACACTTAGACCAATATAGCTTTCTAATAAAAGCTTTTTAGAGCTTCCAAATACCTCCCCACGACTTCTGTTTATGTCCTTAATCTAATTTTAAAATTTTTCAAAATTAATTCAGTCATCCTTGAGAACAAACCCTTTTTTGTTTCAGGGTTACGGAATCCGGTGTGCATGAATTGCACTAATTTTGAGTCGTTGATCTTTAAAATATATATATATATATATTCTCATAATTCACTAAATTTTATGTGTTGTAAGTTATATGGGTTAGCATTCTACAAATTTTATTTGTTTGGTGGTATAAGGGTCATAATTCTCTAAATTCTATTTGATATGAATTGCTTGTTTATTTATTTTCTCAATATTGTTATTTGATTAATTCTTGATAAATATAATTATTATTCTGCTAAATACAATGATTTATTCCATTACTTTTATCACTAAATTAAATGCTTAATAATGGATTCATTTGAAAATTTAGATTGGTAAATATGCCTTGCTGAGTTGTGTCAGCTCATAGTTATTTTGCCTTTATTTTTAAGGTATCAGAGAGATAAAGGGCCTATTGAGAAGTAGTGTTAAGATCTGATCTGAGTTTATAGAGGTATTTTTTTCTTTTGATTTTTGTATAGTCATGACTAATTAGTTTTATTATTACATCCTACAACCTAGTATGCATCCATGCATTGTAGTTGTATATTCATTTTGATGATGAGATGAAAAGATAATTTTATGAATGAATTTATTTTCAGTATATTGGATGTTATTAATAGCTTTGCGATCATTGTTATTTGTTCTAAAGTTTAAAAATTGGACAAAATATTTTGAAATTTTTTTCAAAATGTAGATTCTAGGGCTTGCATGTTATAAATCAACATGATATGACCAATCTTATGTATGGGTCTTATTGGGTTGGGTTGTAATAAGTCTCTTACCATAATTCACCATGAGAATCAATAAGGTTTTCTCAGTCATCTAAGGAAAGGATCGATTACTTCCATTGACTTATGTTTATCTATATTAATATTAAGGGTTAGAATAGTCAGTAGAATTCTCTATACCATAACATGAGATGCCCAAAAGTATTAGGATATCAAAATATTAATGTTTTACATGTTCTTAAAGGAGTGATACTTAAAATAGTTCCAGGTGAGGACAATGATGTGAAGTGACCAAGGATTATTATGATATGATGATGTTAGATCTTAAGGTATTTGTTATGTTAAAATATGTAAGGTAAAGATGAATTTAAAAAAATAACATGACTTATTTTTTTTCCAATATACATGGTGATTAAGTTTTTAGCTCATCATCCTGGAATATAAATATAAGACTATATCAGCATCAAACCTATGTTGATGCATATCATGATATACTCTTTTGAGTTTATATATGGACTATGCTACAACTTAAGGAGATGAAAAAAAACAAAAGAATTCTATACACATCCTTTATAAGCTTCTTAGGATGTGCCTTTCTACCTTCATATCATCATTCCTTGTAGACTCACTTTTGTATACACTTAAGATGTTAGATGACATTCCTCACCTAGACAAGATGTTAGTCTAGTAAGGCTTTCAAAATGAATGATATATGTTCTTCCCAAATAAGAGTGAACTATAGTGCACAATTAGTGGTTGGTCAATTCTTAATACTATCTAGTTATAATTGATTTACTCTAATAAAAACTAGCTAATAATTATTTGTGTCCAACATGGTTATCCATTTAGACCTGCAAGTGGTGCTTACAAGCATCAAACATTAAGCATCTTGGCGAGGCTAATAGAATTTCAAGTACATCAGTCGAGCAAAGCTGTACACATTTGATCATAAAAAATGGAGACTAACAATGCATTCATATCTCTTTACATATTCATTAATAATTTGATATAAAATCAAAGGACGTAGTAGGATGGGTGGAAGCAAAACTCATTGACAAAGTTTCATACATTAAAGCATGGGATGCTAGTTGCAAGGCCATCAAGGCCATATTTGGAAGTTGTGAAGAACCATATTGGTCTTTGTTTAGGTTCATGGAGGTTATTTAATTTGTTTAATTTCGTCATAAGAGGCTCTATTTACATAGGGCAGTTTGGTCGTTCCAACCAATTCAATCATTCGTTCTAGGCCTTTTGGACCATTAATAAGCAGATGGAGTTAATATCTTCCATTATTAAGCATAGAAGATCAATTTTTGTTGGAAATATATAGAGGAACTTTGCTAACCTCTATTCCTATTAATGCGACAATGGGTTATTTTAGTAGCATTTGTTGTTAAGCAGTTTGAATGCAATGAGTTTTGGTGGTTCCTCAACAAAAAATTAAGAGAAGTAATACCAGAAGTTCTTGAATGATAAGATTTATGCATAGTTTCAATCATCATGTTGCGAGGATATCTTACTTTAGGTTACACATAAACATTATCCCACACTTGATAACTTTCAAAAAGTTATATGGGTAATGATTATGTTAGATGTAGAGTTGGTATAGAAAAAATGTACTCAGCTTTTAATACTGATGATGCATGAAAAGTTTTAGAAATATGTGGATTGTAGCAAGTTATGAGTTAATAGAAAGTGTTTCTAACAAGTTTCATCATTTGCAATTAAGATATATGGAAGGTTTTTATATGGGACAATATGGAAGGCTAATACTTTAAAAATTTTCAATGTAGTTTTAAAGCATGCTAGAGGTTTATCAATTCAAACTCTAATTTATTCAGTCTACTATGACATTGTAGCTCTTTTTATGAAGTGATTGTTAAATGTGTGTGAGCTTGAACAATCTAATTAATTAAAATTTGCCCCTAGGGTTAGTAGCTATTTATAAAGGCTAGCTAATAAATTTGTAGTGCAAAAAATGCATGTGAATAAAAATTTGAAAATAAAAAAATATTTTAAAATTATTAAATTAATTTCATTACATGAACTAATAAGTTTATCAATAAAAATAATTATAATAATGATCATTTACATATTGACAAATTTAATCAACCATGAATAAACAAAGTTAGGGGGAAGAAAATATCATAATATTATAATAAATTTTTCTCAATGCTTACCTTACAATATGTCCTCTTCTAGGAAAGCATAAAAAAGAGTAATGCTATTGGGTTCATCTCCAAATTACTTGGAACTAATTCAGAAAAGAAAAAAAATCATTATTCTTTGTAAGAAAGTAATGCTCAATTATCTTTCCTTAGAACAAAATTTATGCTAAAATCACCCAAACCTCAAATGAGACAACTTGGAAAGTGTATAGAATTTACAATTTAAGTATAATACCAAAAAAAAAAAAAATCATGAATTCACTTTCATTGAAGTGAACTCTATATAAGTCACATAATTCAATACTATCATGAAAATTTGAGAAAGAAATTATGAGATTAAGGCTTTGTTTGGGATGACTTTCTCAGCTTTATAATACAAAAATTAAAATTTTGTATTAGAAACTACTTTAAGAAACATCAAGAAAGCTATCCCAAATGAAGGCTAAGATTTACACTTATGCTTTTAAAAGCACCTAATAGCTACTAATGGCTTTGTAACTAATTTCAGATTAAAAGAAGACTCCTTACCAAACTTGCAGAAGGATAAGAAGAGGAAAGCCCTTGGCATTGCTTCGCATGTCGAGGATAATCATGGCTAAGCAAGAAAGCAGCAATGCATCCATTTCAACCAATTTTTTTATCTTGTAAGAAAAAAATTTCAATTAAAATAGTTGATACAAATTAAGGCTTCGTTTGAGACGGCTTTTTTACTGCTTTTTGAAGCTTCTTTTTCGTACAAACTGCTTCAAAAAGCAATAAAAAAGCCATCACAAACGAAGCCTTAGTTGTTGATAGAAGCAAAAAAGAGCACATAAATTAAAACTTGAACTAAAAATCATCACAATGTATGATGGCCAACCTCACAATACATTGTTTCCCAATCCAAAACTATGGGCAACTCTAAATCCACCTCTAATTAAGCACCAGGGACTATTATTGGTGCAATATTTAACTCTGAATATTCAAAGTAGGAAGTAAAAATAAATTGTTGCAACTGCCAACATTTAAAAGTGAAAATAGATGTTTCTTACCTAAGAATTCATATTAAAGAGCTCTTACTTTTGTTGTTCCTTGTCATGTGCAATTAAGAATAATCAACTAATTTAGACTTTTCCATAGCTAGTAGTTCTACCACTTTATTAGTTGTAAAATTGAGTGTTTTAAGGGCTGAGCAATTTTTAGCAATTATATATATGCCATGCTGTCTATGATAATCAAACATAAGAGCCTTAGTCACACGTTTACCTTCATCATAGCAACCCCTCACATCTAGAGATAGAAAAGAAGATAATACAAATGATTAACCCCAAAGAAAGCAAAACTACAATGTTTGAAAGAGATAGAAAAGTAAATAACTCATTCTCCTTTTCAATAACATTTAAGTGAACTATTGAAGACCAAGCCTATATTTATGTGCTCATAAATCCCATGGTAGTTGATAATACATAGGATTAATTGAAGCCCAATCAATATGTCACACTTGTAAACTTAATGCTCGACAAAGATGTATTGCATTGCCACAAAACAATCATTATCATTATTCAGATGTGGTCCATATGTGTTGAATATTATGACAATTTGAATTTCTAGTATAGAAAAATCAATAAAACCACAATGAGTTCAAATGTATGATATTATACTACATAAAATAAAAAGGAATAAAGTTTAGAGTTTGTGAAACGTGAAAACAAACAAAGCAATTATAATTTGTAAATACAATCTTTACCTATGCCATGCTAGTTATGATGTTAACAATCATGTGAATGCCAAAAGTTTGGTAGACTTAAAAAAGATTCATTTAACTCTTCCAAAGATTCACATGCATGATTTGCATAAGAATGTTGCACTTGCTTGCTAGTTTCTTGTGGCTTTTGAGCAATGCCACAAATAAAGTGGTGAATTACTATATACATAAAAAAATATTGAAATGGATGTATATCTTAGGCTAGTTACATAAAAAATACTAAAATAACTTTATAAAAAGAATGCTTTATTTATTATAGTTCTAAAAAAGAATTGGAAGTCTCAACTAACCTTTATAGTGTACAAAATAAAAGACATTGAGTGAGAAATGTGTTTCTTTTTTCTGTTGAATAGAAAGTGACAAACAAAACCTTCTATTTTCTCTATGATATATAATTTACATCATAGAGAAAGTAATTTTAAGTCATTTTCTCCAACTTTCTTGACTATTTTTATGATGCATTAATGCGTACATTTTATATTTTTGGTAAAATATATGAGGGCAAAGCTCATTCATTTACTATGATGAATAATCACAAATAATGATAAAATTACAACTCAACATAAAAACAAAATATATGAATAACTTGAATAAATTAAAAGAAACAAATATAAGAAAGACAATTAAATTTGATTTACCAACATAAAATAGATAAAATTAATAAAATTAAAAAGCTAAATTACTTTGATAAAGTATATTGCATTAACATCTAAACCATAACTCTCACCAAGGATGAACATAATTATTTTAACAATCATCATCAACTTGTGATACATGCAATTGAAGGTCAGTAAATTTTAAGGAAAATAAAATGTTAAATAAAATATATTTAAAACCGCAAACTATAAAGCCACTTGTATAATTATTGGTCGCGTCATCTAATTATATTTCTATCATGAACTGTAAAACCACATGCATGATACCTTGATTGAATGAAACATAGCTCATAAAATAATCATATTTCTCCATAAAAATCCATTGCACTAACTCCCATTCAATTTTGATAAAAAAATCACTTTCTAGAACACTATGTTGTGCATGATTTTCGCATGTAATCTCTAAAATAACTTATCATGTTACTATGTCAAATGATGCTTATAACAACAAAATGCTTCATTTAACCTAACCTGCATTTATAAGAAATAGTGGCTAATCTTCATAAAGTTTCTTATGGCCATGATCACCATCACTATAAAATAAGGAAAAAGAGAACTGCCCAAACTAACAACATCCACAAGTGTTGTAATAATGTTATGTGATGCATATAAAAATTTTAAATATGTGATGCTAAAAGATGGCAAGCATGCCTATATATGAGTAGATATAATTAATTATTAATGTATTCACACTAATAATTAATATGGTTGTTAGAATAGGTTTTGTTTGGGACCTTTTTTTATTTTTTGTAAATTTTTTTTAGTACAAAAATCTCTTAAAAGTAGAAAAAAATGTGATCTAAAATGGTCCCAAACATTTTAAACAAACTTTTTTATAAACTATTAAAAAAATTATATGTTATAAACAAAATTCAATAAATATAACACTCGTTTTTCAAAAGGAAATTTTCATTCCTTATTATCATGTTAAAATTAAATAATTAAAATAATCATCAAAATATTAAGCAATTAAAAGATTAATAACATATTACAAAAGAAAATAATAACTAAAAAAATCTCATAAATTAAAATTATTTTGAATATGATTTTTTTATTTTAAATAAAAAATAAAGTCTCCTTGTAGCTGACGATTTTCAACAAATGGAGGGTAAGTAAGCATCGTTGGCATGACGGCCTGATCTGAATATTTTTTATTATTTAAATCTAGAATAAGTTTGTTTTTATAATTTAGCACTCTATATCCGAAAAGAAATTAGGCGGAGCTGCCCGGGCCGGATCCGGCTGTTGCGCGAGCACATGATTGGCAGCTGAAATTCTCGACAGTTTGGTCGCAGCGGAAGCGTTCCATCATCCCTACCAGTCTCGGGCCACCAGTCTCAGCTATTCCTTGTTCCCTCCACGGTCACGTGGTTCTGTTTCTTCCTTTCCTTTTAGCTGAAACCCTACTCATCTTCGATTTTTCCAAACTCTGCCTTCCCGATCTCGTCCCTCAATGGAAGCTCGTTTTGAGTCATGAGGTGGAAAGTTATCCGCTGCGGTTTTCATGGCGATGCTGCTGAAGAAGGTCTGGGAATCGATGCTCAGCCGCTCGGGCTCGACTTCAAATTCGGGTCGTGGATCTTTGGATTTTCCAGCTAGGCCTTTCTCAATGGGGGCATTTGACCAGCTGCCCACTGATGTGCTCATGCAGATTCTGAGAATGCTTGGGCCCAGAGACGCCGCAAAGGCGAGAGCTGTCTGCTGGGCATGGAAATCGTTGGCATCGGACAACATGCTGTGGATCTTCTTTCTCCATAATGGAAAGGAGCCTTGGGATTCTGTGGTGTTTGCCGAGTCGCACCTACGGGTTGGGTTTCGTTCCATGTAAGTTTCCAGTCTTTTTCTGATGGACGCTGTTGTTCCATTGATAAATCGTTACTCATTGTCCTGATTATTAAATAGAATAGTTTAGTGAATCAAATTTTAATATTCCTTAGGAGGATTAAACTTTATATTCATACATAACTTCATACCGTGATAAAATGAGCCCAGAAAACTTGGATTGCTTGATTAAGTAGTGCTTTGGCTTGATCCTGATTAATCCCTCGCCAATCAATTCGGCTAGTGGATAATCAGATCCTGATAGGCAGTGACTGCTTTTTTTTTTGGTTCTTTAATTATTGTTTCCTCATCTTTGGTCAGTTTCACTGCCAGTTTCTTGTGTTTTTTTAATGTAGAACCTTCTTATGATGGTGCATTGTGGCTGTTGAATGATCACTTTGACGATCCTTCGCATAATGAACATATATAAACTTAAAATTAGAACACATTATTTCAATTAGAACATCTATGCTCACATGCTATTAACATTTTTTGTGCACTTTTCAAAGCATGAGAGAACACTCTACACCATATGTAAATGTCTCAACCATGACACTGACTAATGGCCCTTTGAGTGTGAGAGCAAGGCTACTTAAAATAATAAAAGAGCCAACAACTTAGATCCTTCCTCTTGCCCACACACTGGTGGATTCATGATTTTTATATTTGACCCATAACCCACCGTCTCCCGAATTAAGTGTTTGTTGGTTGCAAGGAGGATTGACATTCAGGATTATGTATATCCGTAAGCTAGAAGATCTGGTAAGTTTAGGAACTTATAACTTTATTTATTTTGTAAAGGTTGACAAGAATTCTAATCTGAAATATATTATTAATCCTTTTGGAACAAATGGATGATTATTTAAATTTAAATGTTTAGATTACAATGCCTATGCTCTAGATAACTGATGTTATGTTCATTGATTGATTAATATTTTGAGTACTTTTTACATAATTACGGTTCCTTTAATATGAACTGGTTGTTTGAACAACTAATAGAGTTAATCCTATGATGATTAGGCTATTCAGACATTTTTGCTAATTAATCGCCAGCCCATTAGCTCATTAGTTACCAGTCAGACATCTAATAAGTTAATTAGTGATTTGTTGGTGATTAGGTTACTAATCAAACTATTATCTTGGGTTATGCTTGTGATAATTAGGTTCAATTAGTAATTAATGTGTTTTTTGTTAATTAATTACTAATGAGACTAGCTAGTTAACTATGCATTGTTTAATGAATAAGTTACTAATAAGTTATTAAAAAAGGTCAGTTGTTTAGTTATTTGGACAATTATTTAACGTGCAATGACCACGAATTAGCTATTTTCAAGATCCTTTAATTAACAATTAATTTCTTTGTTCTACCACTCCACTTTCTTCTTCATTATTATTTTGGTGAAATCATGCTTTGTCTCTTTGTTTGCTACTTACGGTTGTTCAAAAATAGGTACAAGTGTCAGAAGCTGCTTTGTTTTATGCCGCAGCGTTAACTAATGGGTGGTGTATGAATTCTGTGAAAATAATGATGGTTATTTGTTATGGTATTAGTAAATGATTGGCTAATCATTCTTAATATAGATAGACTTTGCTGTGGATTTTATTGTAGAAACTATGCCATTCATGTTGACCTTGAAGAGTATGACTTTGAAAGTTGCTATCCTTTTTTGCTTTCTTGATTTCAAGTATCTAGCTTTACTGTTGAGGATTTTTTGTACTATATTTAGGCATTTTTCTGTATTTATTTATCCATAAAATATATAGAAAGGTCTATGAAATAGCTCGATCTTCAGGAAGAGGGCTCGGGTACTTGATCAGAAGCAAGGTACAAGTGATAGATGTAATGCTATAGTAAGATTGGATGCGTAGCACGAATGAGCATTAGCTCAAGTGTTATTGCGCCCACCTCATAAAGTGTGAAGGGGTTCAACTGCTAGCTATGTTGAGCGCTTTCGTTTAAAGAAAAAAGGTTTGATTGGTAAGGTTATAGTAGGTAGTTAGCAATTCAAAAACAATAATATGTGATTCTAAAAGTGAGTTGAATTCTAAAATGAATACAATGAAGAATCACACTTATTGTTTCTGAATCTCATCTAAAAGATGGAAGGGCAATCAACATAGGAACTTGAAGGTTAAAATATGAAAAGAAAAATGTACGCAATATGGGAAATTATAATTGCATCCTCAGGATGACTGCTATAATTTGTTGTCCTGGTCTTCTAAAAATGGTTTCACTGCTATATTAGGAACTTAAAAGTAAATAATGCATGGGAGGAACAACTTTGAGGTGCAACTCAAGTGGCACAAATTCACCATATTCTATTTAGGAAGCGTAAATAAGGCTGTTTAAGTAAAAGGAAGCCAAGGTGAATGTAGAAAGGTTGACATGTTGTTTTTTTTTGTATGGAAACATACTTGACTAATGATCTGTATTCTAAGTATGACCAAAAAAAAAAAAAAAATCCTACTAATCTGTTACAAAATGGAATTTATAAAATCTGGTGGACTTTTTTAATGGGAAGCATTATGACCAAGATAAAAGAAGAATTTTAGAAGGTTAAAGCTTTTGTCATGATAGGGCTTTTAGATTCCATAGGTTATTGATATTATTTTTTTGCATTTTATCGCATGAAAAGCTCTCATAACATGAACCATGAACATGAAAATTACTTTGAAGGCTTTTTTTGATCGTTTTGTGCTATTATTATTTTGTTATTGTTTCGTATTAAATAAAATAATTGTATTATCACATAGATGGACTTGTTGCTTCATTGGTGTGTTCTCTGTGCTTAGTTGCAATGAGTGTGGACATTTGACATGGGTTAATGGGTATTACTAAATTGCATTTCCAAAACAAACTACAACCACATATTGGAATGAAAAGCATTTTCATTCCTTAAAGGCTCAAATATTCATTTACAAGAATGACAGTTTGCTTGGTGCTTTGAAGATAGTGTCCCATTTAGCAACTTATAATTTTTTGAGTAATCAATAATTTTCTCTAGTGTGTGGATAAAGTTTTTATTTACTAATGTTGGTGTTATATGGATTTATAAGTAACATGTCTTGATGCATCCAATTTTTGAGAAGGTATCAAACTAATTCAAAAAAAAAAATGTTTTTTTTTTCCTTGTACTTTTGATGCCATCAATTTGATGTTTAATTATGCACTGCAGGATGTATTTAGATCCTCCATCAGAGCTATCTTTCATGCATACATATGCGCAACGTGAGAATGTTCCAGGCACAATTATAATTGATGGTAAGATATAAATTACATATTTATTTAGGTCTTACATGTTTTTCAATAAAAAACTTACGATATTTCTTATGCTTTCATTTCGGACGTCTGACTTGGTTATTCATTGCATGCCGCAAAGTGTTTTTTTTTTTCAATGAATAAAGTTGAACAAAATGAAATATGATGCAATTAAGACTAGCTATTTTATGTTTTCTTTATCTTCCACTTGTGTTTTTATCTCCCTTTCTCTTGTGTCTTCTTTTAATTTCCCGTTGTCTTTTCCTTTTTCCTGCTATCTTCTCATTTTCTTTGCTGTTTACTCATTCCTTTGCTGACTGTTTAAATTCCCTGCTGCTGTTTAGTTTTCCCATTTGACTGTTTAGTCTTCCCATGTGGATGTTTGGTCTTCCCATGGTGACTGTTTGGTTTCCCCCCATGTGGCTGTGCGGTTTTCCTGTTGTTTTCTTGGTTTCCTTGCTATTGGATGCTTGGTTTCCCGGCTGTTTTCTTGGTTTCCCTGTTGCTAGCTGCTCAGTTTCTTTCCCTTGCTGATCCCTGTGCTGTTTGCTTTGACTTCTCCATGAATATGCTGATTTGGACGGGTTTTAGTGGTTGTTTTGGTGGCCCATTTATGTGGAATAATAAATGTCATTCCCCCTTTTTTCTCCTATAAATTGGGGATGATTCCTTTGTGAAATTTTTTTTGGTGGATCATCTAAAAAGCCTGAGGGTTTTCTTAGTTTGCGAACTATCTTCCCCCTATCTTCTAATACTTTGTCTCGTAATTCTTTCTATTTCTCTCCATGGTTTTCATTCCATATGCATCTTTCTTCTCTAAACTATTATGAGAACCTGAAGGTTTCTTATAAGTTTACGAGCTATCTTCTATTTTTCCTCTACTACTTTGTCTTGGTCTTCTATCTACTTCTTGTCTCCACAGTTTCCCTTCCACATGTATCTTTCTACTCTAAATATTCTGAGCTGTAAGGTGTGTCGTGCCCTATTCTTTTAGTATTTTCTGGAGGAGCATTGGCCTATGCTGGATCATAATTCTTGTGATGGATCTCTGGTTTGTCCTTTCCTTAGAGCACCTTTTCTGATTTATGATTTGCATGTAAGGTGTCATACATGGTTGTTCTGAGGGTATTTTAATTTAGTTGTTTGGTTTCTTGTGTGTCTTTCTAACTATTTTCTAAGTTTTGTTTCCTACTTAGTTTCCATCATTTGTGTTTGCTTATGTGATATTGAAAGGAAGTGTCATAATTTGCATTCCAAGTGTTCCCTTACTTGATTTTAGGACCTAGCTTACATCAATTTGGTATCGAAGCCTTAGATTGCATCAAAATAATACTATTTTTCAACATCATACATAAATCTTGGCCTCATCTCTTTGAAATTTTGTTCTATTTTATTGTTGCTTACTTGCAAGGAGCATATCCAAATTGAACTTTTTTTGTCAATCACTGCCCATTATGTATTGCTCTTTTTCAATTTCCTTTCTTAAAATCTTCTAACATGTCGTAATTAATGGGTGGGCTTGGTGCAAGAGCTTGCTACTTGCATTGTGATTTTGACATCAAGCCCTGTGCACTGGTTATATCCTTTTAGTTGCATAGCTATTGCAATGACTAAATATTATATCGGAGTGTTTCTGGTCTAAATTTTCTGATTGTTCCAAAATATATGGATTATATGCTAAATTGTGCAGAATGGTGCCTGAACAACGTTAGCAGAATTTCTTTGTGTGAGGGATTTTCACAGCATTTGATTAGGTTGCGTTACATTATTGAGCATTTGTTATGTTTTAGTATGGAAAAATGATGTCATTAATACATACAATGAAAAAAGAGTATATTCTAGAAAGTCTATGATTGTCATCAAGTGAGAGTAAGATAGTTGGAAATTAAGATTGTTTGGGCATGGTTAGCGAAAGAAGAAGAAGCACCAATAGTGCAGAAAGCTAGAATTAATGCCATTATGCTAGGTAGGTAAAGGATAGGCCCAAACTATTGAAGTTAGAAGCAGTTTAAATTGTGTAAATTAAGAATACTAAATTTGGCACCAAGAAGTGATGACTCAGCATTGCATGCTTCACAATGATATGAATTTCATGATAAATGATTATATTTGTGATAGAGTTTGGAGAAACATCTAGTGAGTATATGATAGTTGATAAATGATTGTAATTGTTTTAGCACATGTAAACAAAGAGAAGAGGAAGCACCAATAATCCATATGGTCGAACGCATAGTGTTAGTCTAAATGTATCATGGCAGTAGTTGTTCAATTAGATTCAAAATTGATGCTAAATGCAACTCCAAAAATTGAATCTATGGTGAGGAATGTTCCACTTAGAAGATTGAAATATATAGACTGAATGTCACACCCCATTTTGACCCTCTATAGTCAATCTAGAGTGTAACATAAAAGGGAGAATCTGAGCAGACCTATCTCTTACTAGCACTCATCCTGAATTACTTCTATCAATACCAAGTGAGGAGGAAACAATCAATCTAGACTCTCCCAAAATCTCAAGTTTCTAAAACTTAAGACTAAAATCTATATTTGATGTAGACAAAGGGGGGGTCAACTCATGACAAAAATAATTAGATTTTTGGCTTCCCTTGAGTCTAATAGCTCAATCCATTTGAGCTGAAATTTTAGCTCATTTATGAGCTGGTCTTTAGTTCATTTATTGAACTAAGGGTTAGCTCATTATTAGCTAACATTTTAGTTCATTTATTATCTTACTTTTTATTAAATATTATTTAGTTTTTAATGTTTCTTTTTATGGTGTCTCTTGGGTTTCCAAAAAGG
>NW_021319932.1:182480-192437 GCF_001605985.2 Dendrobium catenatum | reverse complement strand
TTCTTCTCGGGCTTCTAATCTCTTCGTCTCTTCGCAAGTGCCGCTCCATCTGTATCTTTCTTCTCCAAGTGCAGCAACTTTAGGGTGTCGTCTTTTAATTTTAAGTTTGCAAGTCGTCGTCGTTGTAATTTCGTCTTTTTAGTTTTATTTGAAATGTAAGAATTTGTTCTTTCCTCTTCTAGTCTTTGCTTTGTTAGGTGTTGTATAGTTTTATTTTTGTTAAGCAAAAAATATAGGGTCCCCTATATTTTTTGCTTACATCAATATTTCATAACTGGAAGCATATTTAAGCATATTAGCTAAAATACAAAGCTTATTAAACTTCAAATAACATTTACATACCAAAAACACTTGTACAAAATTCTTCTATGACATCAATGTACACCCAAAACGTATATACAAAAAAACGACAGTCAATCTTCTTGTCTAATTCCCCACTGGTTCCATTCTCTTTCATGCTGTACAATCACTGTTAATGAGCTAAAGCTCAATAAAATACACAAGTAATGTATGAGAAATAATCAACATGTATACAACTAATTGAAACAACACAACATGATAATCTATATAAAACATTATTTCCTATTTTATTTTCTGTTTTACATTTTTTGGCAAGTCATATAATGACTATATGCTTTTGCTACTTACAACTCTTTAATTTAAGGTTGGGTCATTATTCCCAACTTTTAGAATTGAGACCGCTCTCTAATTCAAGGTTGAGTCCGATTCCCAACTTTTAGAATTGAGAAAGTGTAAGCTTACATCATCAGGCCTTTCACTTTTACTTATGTGGATCTATACCCTGTATATCACTTATCTAACTTTTTTAATACATTTCACATTTCATAATACATTTCAAATTTCATAACAATTATAAAAATATGCCATTGCAATAATACTTGAGGAACCAACAATTAAATACATAATGAAACTAAAATTTAGGCCATCAAAATCATATACCATGTGATGTTGTAATTATATCAAAATTTACTATTTCCTATGTCATAGTTTGTGTATCTCACCTCGTTCTCGAGCATAGGCGGGTGAATTTGTTCTCCTACAGTACCCTTGTCTCTTTTCTTCTTATATACAACCTAAATATCACAGTTTTGCTATTTCATGCATTATAGCTTAACTCAATATTAATGAATTCAGGTTAGCAAACTCCAACCAAAAAGGAGGTAACATTTATCTCAAAGAAGTTTTTCCTCATTCAATACTACCCCTACCTCTCTTCTACAATTCCTTCTCTACTACCTTCCCTTTACTTTTTCCGTACTATTTTTTGCAAGCCTTACTATTTTCTGCTGGCAAATATCAGCTGATTTTAGTTTATTGAAGCAGCACAGTACCTATTTTCTCTACTGAATCCAGAGAACAGAAAACTACAGCAGCGCATTACCTCTTTTTCTTGACTATTTTCTGAATTTGGCAAATTGAAATTTCCCCCAACAGTTCTCTAGCAGCCAGCAGCCAGCAGCCAGCAGCCGGCTCCAGCTCTCACGAGTCCTTCAACTCACTGCTTGCTTCGAATACTAGAGAGGCTTGGGTGGGGAAAGTGGATGACATGGAATAATAGTGCTTATCTATAAACAATATAGTAATATATTACTATAATTCCTTTTCCCACTGCAGTTATCCCAAATCATTCTGAGCCGCATGATGTCATCTACCCATTGCATCGTCTGCTTAGTGGAGGATTTAGCGGTAGCAAATTTAATATATTATATAAGTTGTAGTGGGCTAAAATCTATATAGGAAGAGTAATTAATTAACTGCTAATGAAATTTTACTTCACTGCTTAAGTTTAATGACATTACATGAATATATATATAATCTCCAATTCAGCTTTAACGTTTTTGGGGAAAAATGATAAAAATAAGCTTACCTTTTGTTAATTCTGGGTATTATACTAAAAATGCTGCCGCTAAATATTGTTTGTGATGATGATCATGACAAGCTCCTAACATGAATGAGGTTGAAGAAAGATTCTTAAGTTCTAAAATAGTAGGACGTTGTCTCTATGACCGGTGACAATGAACTACTCACCTTAAGTATATTTGATTTATGTAATATTTAAGCATTCGAGCATTTGTAACTTTGTTAATTTACTAAATGTAGGCGGTTCTGGATACTGCAAGTATGGTTGGAGCAAGTTTTCCTCTCCCTCAGGACGTTGTGCAACATTTTTGGTTAGCTTTGTGCCTATCGTCTAGGCCTTTAATTGTTTTTTTTTTAATTTTTTTTTGTTTTTTTTGTTTTGTCTGGGCCTTTAATTGTATTCCTTTAATGAATGTGAACCTTAATATGTTATGTAGTTCCTTTTCTACTTTAAAATTGTTAGAATCTTCAATTATCTATGGTTATGACTTGACCAGTTTTATGTTTTTCATTTTTCTCAGGAATTTGGTAATATAGAATCTCCAATGCACTCAAGACTTCGTCATTTCTTTACAACAATCTATACAAGGTTAAAATTTTCCACCCTTTGCCATCATTAAATATGTAGGATTGCAAAATTTGTTCATGCATTAAGAAATGATGGCGTATGATTCCTTAGAAGCTTGATTATTAAATGTTTGGTGAAAGTGGCACTTTAAGTTATTTTTAGCTCAGTGTCAAGAGTAGAAAGCAAACCTATGTGATGATTTCCCATCATAGGGTAACATCATTATTTGTTATTTTTTAAGTCGTATCTTTATTCCTCAAGATCTTAATGTCATTATTATTGCCAAAGTTTTTCCTCATTTGTTATTCTATTGATCACTCTTCATGATGTCATTTAATTTGATCTTTCTATTTTTTTGTTATCATGCTATTTTTTTTGATGTCAAACAACATTTTGCTTTTAGTTCAAGGATTGTTATCTTTTTTTATTTCATAGCCATTTATATAGGTTTTCTAGTAGTCACATAAAGTGAACATGTGCTATTTTTATGAGTGAAAGTTACTTGAATGTGTTGTTTTCCCCTTCCAAGGTTGATTGATTCTCCCCTTTCTGATATGACGAAGTTTAAGGTTTCTTTCACATTCTGATGTGATACCACATGCGAAAGGAGCTTGTTAAGAAATTTTAAGAATCATTGACAATGAAATCTCAATTAATAACTTATTGAAATAATAAGCAAATTCATTAAAGATTCTTGATTTTCAACTCGCTTAGGCGAAGGAGTACATGTAGATTAACTAATCCTTGGAGATAAACAAAATAGTAGCAAAGCTAAGGGCTATTAAACAACAATCCACCACTTAATAATGAGAAATTTCACCTTGGGGATTATTCACTCGACTACACTAGGCTTGGCGAGAGAAGATCTTGCAACTAGAATTGAGATCACCACTAGGAAGAAGATGCCGGAAGTCTTTGTCCACGGGAAGTAGTCGGAGTAGTTGGCGGATGTCCGATGATGATCCAACGACTTGGTGGAAGATGGATCTCATGATCCGCCATTCAACATTGAAGTGGAGAGGGGAGGCGTCGTCTTCTCCTTTCCTTGGCTTCTCTATTCGAGGGAGAAGCAAGGTGGGGCGGCGGGAGCTGGAGGAAGAGGGGAGGCCGGCGGGTGCAAGGAGAAAGGCTAGGGTGGAGAAAAGATGTTTAGGGAATTATGGGATGGATTAAACAAAACTGAAATTTAATTTCAGTTTTGAATAAATTGAGAGAGAATTGACTTGAAATTTGAATTTCAAATCAATGGAATTAATGCCTTAATTGGGGAGTTAATGAATGGGAGCCATATATGGGGCCGGCGGTTTCATTAGAGGGAGGGAGGTTTTAAAATCAAAAACCTGAAATTAATTTCAGGATTTTAAATGACAAGGGAGGGAAATTAATTTGAAATTTGATTTCAAGGGCTTCCAAGGGGCGGCGGCAACTAGAGTTGGGAAGAGATTTTCTTGTGGTGGAAGAGAAGGATGATGGAGGTGAATACGAAGGAGAAGATAGAAAACCTAACCACGAGCCGCGGACTCTTCCAACGACTGGTGGGCCTTGCAATTTGCTCCCCTTGAGCTCTCTCCCTTCTCAAGCCCTCATGCAAGAAGAAGAAGTAGAAACACATTTTTTTCATTCAAATCTTCATTAACCATTACATAAGAAATGGCCATATATATAGGCCAAAAATGACAAAGGAAATAATAGACTAAAATGCCCCTTGGGCTACACTAGAGACCAAATACCCATAAGGGTAAAAATGGAAAAACTAAAGTAAAATAAATTACTACATAACATGACAAAATAAATAAAGCTCCTGATCGTGGCCGTCGATCTTCTGGTGTCTCCGATGGCACACATGTCGAAATTGCTGACGATGTCCTCATCACATTCCTCTATGCAAGGCTTCATCTACTTCCCCATCACTATTTTCTCTATTAGTTGGTATAAATAGAAATTTCTGGCTTCGTAGGCATAAAAAAATTGAAGAACTAAAGTCTTGTAAGGTATTTGTTGCAAAATAAAAGGCCTAAACATGGTGATACTAGCCCAGGTTCTCACATTATGTATTTTTATGTTCATGTTGAAATGCTATTGTGTTCTTACATTTATGAAAAAGCTACCAAGTGTCACGATACTATGTAAAAGTACTTATAATTGTTTTAGGATTTAGTGTTATTTTAAATCTTGAAAATTTCTAAATGGAAAATTCCCCCATCTATTTTTTGGAGGTTTAGGTTTCATGTGTAAGTTTTTGATGATGATTGGTGAAATGAAATGAATTTCCTAGCCATCTTGGCTAGCCACCCCTTATGGAAACCCCCCTCGCCTTCTCATTGTTAAGTTTTGGTGAGGAAAAGCTTTATTCCAACACATGCAAGGAGTTTAACTAGCCATCTTCAAGGTTCTTTCTTCTTCTTCTTCTCCCTCTCTCTTTCTCTGATTTTTTTTTTCAACTATTGCTTCATAATTTGGTATTTTAATCTTTAGCACAGGAGTCACATTCATCTTATGTGACCTTTGCTGTTATCTATACTCAATATAAACATGATTTTAACCCCAAGTGTCACATTCATGAAACCTTCCAACCTAGCATCGTAAGGGTTATAATAAATCCCCCTTTGACCAAACAAATCCATCCTTGAACTGAACATGATCTTAGGCTCCTCGAATCAATGTCCTAACCAATCCAACCATTAGGATCTATATGATTCATGCTTTAGTCCTTGCATAAGATAGTTCAAGCCTATTTTCTTGCCAAATAGGATTTCAGATATTTTTATATGAACTCATTGCTCAACAACAAGATAAATTGGCCTAAGCTTAGCACCCTAAATAGCGTTTAACTTTGCTCACCTTCCCTTCTTTCTAGCGATCATTTCCTTCATCTACGATCTCTTCATTCCTCATTTGTGATCTCCTTTGTTCCCCTTTGAGATTGTCGGAGAGGCATTTGGGTGCTCTTTTTCGCAAGCTGTGGTGTGACTTATTTTTTGAGATCTCTTTCCTTTGTGATCATCGTCTTCCCTAGTTACAATTGTGATAGTTGTGGCTTATATGAACATTATTGTGTTGATAATTTCTATTTAGACAATATATTGAGCACTTATTTCTGTATTCTTGATGTTTAGGATTTACTCAATGGATGTAAAATGACTAAATATGAGCTTAAGCCAAGAAATCAAGCCAAAATGGAGAAAAAAATGCTAAACAAGTTTATCACTATATATCAACTTATCTTTTAACCCACAAAATGACTTAGCTTATAGCTGAAGTTTCAAATGCTTACAACTTTTGTTTTCTCAACTTATCTTCACTTGTACAATGATGCAATTGAAATGAAATGAAATTCCCCTAGACCAGCCAATCCCTCTTCTTTTTTCTTTCTCAGGGGTTGTAGTGCAAAACACTATCTTATAAATCTTCTCATGAGTGGCAGTGTCACACCTGGGTTTGGAAGGAGATATACCCCGGCAACATGGGACGCGATGAAGAGATATAAATATCTCTTTTGTACTCACAAAAGAGAAAATAGTGAAAAGATGAACTTAGCGGCTGCTGTGGAGCGAAAGAACGAAGAGGAAGGAGAATGGAGGATTTTAGCGGCTGCTACTAGAGAGAAGGGGAGAAGATGTACGGTGGCTACTGTGAGAGGAGGGGAGGAAAATAGGATGTCCTAGGTTCCAATTGGCCTTAAATGGTGAGAGAGAGGCTCGCGAGTGGGAGAATCACGAGAGGGAGAATCATTTGATGATTGGAGAGAGAAAAAGCGAGCTGGAGGCATCGTGGTTCGGCTCGTGCATGAAGGGGAGCAGAGGCAGCTTGTTTGCGCTGTCTGGCGCAATTCAGGTGAACAGAGTGGCTTGCTCGACTATTTCATGTGTGTGGCTTCTAACATATGAAATGCCTAGATCGATCAGTCCAAGCTCTGATATTGTAGGTAGTTTAGCTAATTATCTTCAAAATTCTTTCTTCTTCTCCCTCACTTTCTCTATGTTTTTCCATCGTTATCAAACTTCTACTATGTTCATCACTACTTATATATTTTCTTATTTCTATATATTCCCATATTTATTGCTCTAAATTTTATATTAACTTTCCACCATGATTGACAAACTTCAAGATCCTTTAAAGCACAATCAAGCTTGCCTTTAAACCTCTATACAAAAATTTTGCTACCTTTTGGTCTCTTAGGTTATGTTGACTGAATTAAAGATGGAAAAAAAGAGAAAGAAAAAATTGAACTGGTGCACTGTTTTAGAAAATAATCAGATGGAGGCATTGCTTAGAAGGAGTGCATTCATTCGATTAACACAAAATGTATCCCAATGAAATGTAAAAAAAAAGGAGAAGAAAGACTTACGCTGGTTTTAGTTTCAATCCTGTCTGTGTACTGCTCTTATTTGTCTATCTTTTGCTTCTGTTCGCATGAAGCTCGTTTGGCTTCTTTCCGTTCAAAATCTCTAACTCAGGCATCCTCTTCCTCTTACGATCAGAAGCCACGATACTAAGCCTTTGGCCTTCCTGTACAACCTGCGTGTATAACACTCTTGCAAGGATCTTTTGGCCTACACCCACGTTTGCATGTTTGACCAGGACTTGTGCCCGCACGACTCCGTGTGCCTTTCCTCCCACACGATCGCCCCGCTCCCGCACGCCAGTCACACCCGCGCCTCCAACTTTCCTCGTGATAACACCCACATCCATAACACGTTCCGACCTGCACACTCGCCCCACTCCACTTGACCTTCTCCGCACGACTACACACCTGTGCCTGCCTATGAACTTCCACACGAATCCAATATGCACAATCTCTAATCCGTGAGTACTCCGTCAGTCTATCTGATCCGTCTCTCCAATTTAAAAAGAAACATAATCTATGTGTTTCAGTTTAAAGCCCAATCCTCAATTGCTTGTCTGTTATTCAGAACGAAACATGATCTACTTTTAATCTAATTTTGTTCAAAACAGACAAGTTTGAAATTCAAACTGCCTTGTGCATACATGACCATTCCAACCGACTACATTGGGCTAAATAATTAAAATAGATTGCTGTATAATGAAATAAAATTTTTTTTTTTGGCAATGAATAGACAGGTACCCGCTCAAAACTTGCGCCATTGATCTTTGATCCGGGTGGGATAATTTTTAATTTGAAGACCCCGCGTAGTTCTATCTTTGATCATGGCTTGCTGATTTTTAATTTGAAGACATCGTGCCGTTGATCTATGATCCATGTGAGAAGAATAACAGTTAGTGCAGTCCTAACCCCCCCTCGTGGGGAGGGGACGTCGGGAGGCTATCGAAATTTCTAGAAAGCTATATGTAATAAAAAAATAAATTACAAAGCAACATGTACCACCAATGTCAATACCTGCACCTTTGTATCTTTAATATGGCCAGGATTTTAATTCGAAAATCCCGCGCCGTTGTATCTTTGATCCAGATGGAATGATTTTAAATTTGAAGACCTCGCGCCATCATATTTTTGATCCTGGCAAGAAGAATAACTGCAAGTGTCGTCCCAATCTCCCCTCGCAGGGAGACGTCAAGAGGCTACTAGATTTTCTTTAAAAAAATGAAAAATGAAAAATGAAATGACTTTTAAAGAAAAATTGGAGAGTAATTTTTTTAATCAATTAATTAAAAGGAGAGAGAGAGAATGAGGATATGTTTTAAAATTAAAATGCCAAGTGATATTTGAGAATTATTCAAAATAACTTGGAAACCAATGGGAGAGCATTTAAAAAGTTAATTAATTGATTAATTAAAATTCTGATATGAAAATTAAATCTTAGTTAATTAATTGATTATTTTATAAAAAAAAACACAAAGAATTAAAATCTCTTTTAATTGGTCAATTAATTAATGTAAAATGCAATGAATTAAAATCTCTTTTAATTAATTAATCAATTAATCAATTCAGAATGCAATAAAACTAAATAAAAAAGAGAGTGAGGAGGAATATTTATACTAAGCATTCTAATACAACGACCCAAATCAAACTAAACTCATACTCCAAACAAACAAAACTCAACTAAACAAAACTGAAACTCTAAACAAACTTCAAAACTACAAACCCAAACTGACAAGGCTCAAATCCTAGAGAACTCTTGCAAATGCTGGTTCCAAATATTTGCAACAAATAAATAAATGACAATTTAGTACTGTAAGCAAAACATTAGTACAAGGAAGAAGTCCAAGTGCTGTAATAAAACTTCAGTGTTAAAAGTAAAGTACTGTAACTAAATAAAGTGCTATAACAGAAAAAACTATAGTGCTAAATGTAAAGGTACTAGAATGAAAAGAAAGCTGTTGAAGCAAAAGAAAAAGTACGAAGTTAAGCAGCATATTTTAAAGTTATTCTATTAGGTAACTTCTGAATGAAACAGTAAAACCAAATCTAATTGATCAGTTGGGGAGCTTTTAAGTGAAGTGAGGAGCCCTAAATCTAAAACTACATGTTACTTTTAAATGAAGAAGTAAGACCTATTCTTAAACAATTTGCTTAAGAAACTGCTAATGAGATAATAAAACGACACTAAACAAATGATCAGGCCACTTCCAAGGGGAGCAGTAAGACCTATCATAAACTTGAACTTCTAACGGAAGTAGTTAGGGGTGCAACCGAGTCAAGCTGACTCATTAACGAGCTCGATGAGTCGAGCTTGTCGAGCTCTTGAGTCGAGCTCGAAAAGGATTTCGAGCTCATTGGGCTTGTCAAGCTCAAGTTCAAACTGACAGCCACTTGACTCGATTACGCGTTAAGCAGCTCGCAGAAAGCGAAATGACATGGGTAGATGGCGGAAACTTGCGCTGCGTGAGAACGACGGTGGAAGGATGCTGAACTGCATGCAATTGGTGCTAACAGCGAATGCGGGCCACGTGACATTGCTTGCTGATACAGAATGGAGAATGTGGGCCATGTGGCACTACTTGCGATTGGTGCAAACAACAAATGGCAGATGCGGCGAATGTGGGCCACACGGGCGTGGCACTGCATGCAAATTGCGGGCAAAACGTAGGCCACATAATTGTTGCCCGATGAGATAGTTTTCCCTCGGCGAGTCGAGCTTGACTTTTGAGCTTGACTCGAGTTCGAGCTCGGTATTTGGCTCATGAGTCGAGCTCAAACACCCCCTTACTCAAGCTCGACTTGACTCGTTTGCACCCCTACCTATTATTAATCAATTTCTTTAGGGATCTTCTAAGAGAAGTAATAGACCCTAAATAAACCAAACCAAGTTTTCGGGAAACTCCTAACGGAGCCGTAATCCCCAAACTAAACCAACTTCTTAATGGAGCTGTAAGACCTGATGTAGACAAAGGGGGGGTTAACCCATATCCAAAATAATATGAATTTTGGCTTCCCTTGAGTCTACTAGCTCAATCAAAATTGAGCTGAAATTTTAGCTCATTTATGAGCTGGTCTTTAGTTCACTTATTGAACTAAGGGTTAGCTCATTATTAGCTATGATTTTAGCTCATATTTATCTTTTATTTAATGTACTTTTTATTGTTTT
>NW_021319932.1:97985-182380 GCF_001605985.2 Dendrobium catenatum | reverse complement strand
GTAGGTAGATCAGCGTGTCCTGCGGGCTCTTTCCAACCTTCTTTTCTCATCCCCTCCGGAAATCCTGCGGGCTCTTTCCACCCTTTCTTCTCGGGCTTCTAATCTCTTTCGTCTCTCCGCAAGTGCCACTCCACCTGTATCTTTCTTCTCCAAGTGCAGCAACTTTAGGGTGTCTGTCGTGTTGTTTGCAAGTCGTCGTTATAATTTCTTCTTTTTATTTTTATTTGAAATATAAGAGTTTGTTCTTCACTTTTCTCGTTCTTTTCTCATTTTAGTCGATAGAAGTCCGTCGTCTCCTTTGTGGGCGAAGGGTATAGGCTCCCTGTATCTTTTGCCCGCATCAAGACCCATCCTAAGTCAAATCTATGTGCAACTCTCAAATGGAGCCGTAAGCCCTAAACTAAATGTAATTTTCGGGCAACTCCTAAACGGAGCCGTAAGCTGTCACGACCCGGCCCGACTAGCCCGATTATATCGGGGCGGGAACAATCGGTCGTACGGAAGAGCATATAAAGCATAATCAAATCCATTATAAATTTAACAGTAGTACATAAATGTCATCCAATATTAAAAGAAAGAGCCACTAAAAGACATCAAACTGAAATGTTTCAGACTGTTCAATTGTCTCACAACTACTAAAAATTTTTTAAACATCAATTTCATTACATTAGCTCTCACCATTACATAAACTTCAAACTCATGAACTACAGAAACAAACTCAAAGATTCAAACTTAAAATATAAAAATGAAACCTTTCTTCCTGAGGTCCCCTACGACGATACGTGTACCATCGTCGTGCAGCCATCACTTCTCTCTTGAAAAACATTTTCAAACGAGGAATGAGCCAACGCTTAACAGATAGTTCATATCTCAATTAATTTCATAAGATGCATAAAACAAAAACTTTTACAATTGGAATTAATTCAAATCATATCATTTTGTAAGTCATAATTCTTAAACTTTTCATTTTTTCTTGCATTTTCCTTTCTTTAACATTTGATTTCTTTCATTCATTTCTTTCACCTTATTCATATGCAATGCAAGTCCAAAAATGATTATGCTAAATGTATCACCCATCCCGGAAGTACCCTTATTCGTACTGATCAGGTATGCAGTCAAATTTTTGGCCATTTCCTTTACCATTTGTTCATAAGAACCATCCTTTACCATGGCTCATATGAGTCTCCTTTACCAATGCTCGAAAGAGCTCCTTTATCATTTTTGGCACTTCCGGATCAACGTGCAATATGAAATTGTTATTATTTTTAAATCTTTGAATTATGCTCAATTTTCTTTCATATTTATTTCATTTATTCATATAGCTTAATTGCTTCTCAAATAATGCATGAAATGAAAGCATGAAACTGTAGGGTATTTTTTTTAAATCATGAATATCAAAACATTTGACAGTAAATAAAATAATTGACAGTAAAATAAATACATGAAATTACATTCTAAGCATAAATAAAATTAAATACTTATAAAATTAAATGGGGTATGAATACCTATCTCAATTCAAGTACGACACGTCGCTTTGACCAAATTCTTTCACCTTAAATTTCGACGATTACTAACTTAGAAATTTACAAAAACGACGTCATATATTTTGAATAACCTAAATCTTAAGTTTCAATCTCTCATTTCCCCTTAACTATTTCTTAAAATACTTAATGAATTTTTAATTAAATAAACCTTAATTTTCGGATTTAATAAAGACTTAAATTTCGGAAATTCATAAATCTTCCATTTCACTAGAATATTGCTCTAAAATAAATTCTTAACATATAATTATAATTATATGTTAATTTTCGGATTAAAATAATTATGGAAATTATCAAAAACAAAATTTTTTCTAAAAATCTAATTTCATGTTTTAAAAACATTTCTAATAACTTTAGGAACAATATTTGTAAAGGGGATTTCTCAAAATTCAAAATTTAAGAAAAACCCTAATTTTTCTTTCTCCAAAATTCCCTTAATTCTATTTGTTTTTTTTGCTAAAACGATTTTCTAATCGTTCCTTAATAATTTCTTAAAGAAAATTTGAAAGAAAATTAAGTTTTGGAAAAACCCTAGAAATTTCATTCTAAAAAATCTAGAGATTTAAAAGGATTCGTATTGAAAATTATCATACCGGAGTGTTTCTCTCGTCGTCCTCTTCGATTTGACCTAAAACTTTCGCCGGAAGATTGTCGCCAGAGAGATCCTCGCCGAAGCCCGCCATCCGCTCCTCTCGGTTCTTCCCTTCTCGTTCGTCCGATCGCATGAAATGAAGGGGAGGAGGGTTCGGTTTATGCTATTAAGGGAAATTGGGTTTGCTAAATGACCATACTACCCTCACTTAAGCAAATTCAACATAAGGAAAATAGAAGGGTATAATAGGTATTTAGAGACTTTAAACATTTTTAATTCCATTTTTAGGCAAAATTGGGTATAAGTTCTATATACCAAAACGATCAGAATTTCGCAAGGGATTTCCTAAAATTATTTTCGTTACATTCTGCTAACCTTGAAAATTTCACTTAAATCTCGTCGCGGCGCTTTGAAAACGTGCGACGACCTATTAACGTCGTTTTCGGGTTTTACATAAGCCCCATCCTAAATCAAATCTACGGGCAACTCCTAAGCAGAGCTATAAGCTCCAAACTAAACCAAATTCGGGCAACTCCTAAGCAGAGCTGTAAGCTCCATCCTAAACAAATTAACGGGCATTCTAACATATATAAGCCCCGAAAACTTAAAACCATAACAAAACCAAAAACAACATCCAACCACCTCAGTATATTCAGGATCCCTGAGAGGAGGTAACCTATGAATGTTAATCAGATTCCCTGGATGCTGCAATCAATAGTTTGTTAGCTTTGGTAGGTCAAGATTTACGGTATTCCCGGGATGACATAACCATAGGATCTTATTCGGGTCTATCTCCATTCCCACAAACGAGACTTAAACTTAAGATTCCTAAGCTACTCTAAAGTGATCTATCCTTAATCGATAGTTCTCTCCTATGAAGTAGGAGTGGTAAACAACTATGAGGGCTTGTGCTCATATGAAGTATGGACCTTGATCTAAATAAACCTCAATACAATTATCGGGGGAAATATGGTTAATTAAAATCAATATGACTTAAGGAGAATGGAATCTTAAGCCTATAAAGCGGGATTTATGCCCGAGCGTATTTTTTCTTGAGCTAATAGGTTCCATAAAAAATCTACTAAACTGTCAGCTCACTTGTGTGGTCCCCTGATCTTTCTTGTGCCAAAGTGCCATTACTGATGTATGCTTTACTTAAATACATCAATCATGAAAATGATTCATGAAGTCTATCTATGTTACTTGATGAAATCTCACATTGACATAGTTGTGCATGTCAGCCATAAAGGTTTTGAGATTACCTGTAAAATTTGTAGCACAAAGTTTAGAAAATACTATAACTTTCACAATGTTTAGTTCTCTCACGGTGTTGTGTAATCATTAACAAAGATCTTTAGGCGATCTCTAAGTTAATACTAGGGTGGATGAACTATCTGCTAGCAGGTTGAACAAAAATTGGCTGGCTGATAAAATATCCACTTGCAGGTTGATGAATTTGATAAAAAGCTATTTTGCTGTATCATAGTAGAAGAGTATGTGAATGTCAGTGTACTGTAATTATATTCATGGATTTTTCTTCATGGAACACTTCAAGCTTCAGTTTGATATTTAGGATTGCTTTTTCCCTTTTCATATGTTTGTATGTTAGAGTTGCTAGATCGGGAGTGAACTTTCTTTGGGGAGTTGTGGAGAGACCTAATTAGTGCATGATTCGTTCTTAGTACTTCGAAGAATTTGTTAAATTTTTTTTCCAAGGATTGATTATTACTATCATTATGATGTTAAGGTCAAACAATAAGGTATTGATCCTTAATGGAAAGGCTGATCTAGTGGGATGATGGTATCTTAAAAGTATGTTTAATTTATAGTATGAGTGTAGCATAGGCATCTTGTTCTTCTAATGATATCTACTAGCAGTAGAGACTGCTGAGCTCTGTAATTTCTCTTTCAGCAGTTTCTCCTATGTCAACATAAACTAATCATCATGGTCTTATATCTGCTACATTGGTTAGGATTTGGAATGATTCATATTCATTCCTGTTACTGCATGGTTAATTATACCTTTTTTCTACATCTGTTTAAACAAATTCTTGCCTTATTTTTGACCTAACCTTTCCTCTTCCACACCACTTCTCATTCTAATTCTAGTTTAGCTCCTTGTTCGTGTAGCTAGCGATGTTTTAGTTCAGCGCTCATTATTAAGATGTTAGATAATACTTATTCTATCTTCTAACGATCTAAATATAGTCTTTAAGAGAAAGTAGCCTGTCCGATTGGTTATCTAAGTTGCCTTCAAGTTAAGTCTTATTTTTCATTAATAATACGCCTGTTTTTGATATTTTGATTACAGGATGCAGGTCAAACCACCAACTCAGCCAATTATTGTATCTATACCTATCTGCCACTCTGATGGTTAGTAAAGTTTCTTATAAAATTTGCGTACCAATGCAAGAATAGTAAACTTGTTGAAGTTCAATCCCTGCTTATGCTTGAAGATTTTTTTTTGAGCCTTGCACATGTTTTTTCATAACTTATTTGTGAATTTCTGTTTGATTTAAATATTAGTAATACCATAAATAATCATAAGTTTATTTTAGCTATAGGCTCGTGCAAATTCTCAGTTGTTCATCTTATTCTGTCATCCTTCTCAGATACTGAATCTGCTAGAGCATCTAGAAGGCAACTTAGAGAAGCAATATACGCAGTTCTTGCTGATCTGAATGCTCCTTCTATTTGTGCTGTTGATCAGGTGTTATATCTAGTTTTTCCCTTCTATTTCACTTTCGCTATTGGAAGCATGAAAGCATTCTGTTCTTATTCCCATTTAAGGCTTCGAACATGCTGAACTCAACTTAGAAGTGGAGAACTTGTGCTATAAACCAAAATTCTGTAGGTTCTTCCTGTATTCAATATTCTGTCACAAAAGTTGTATATAAATTTAAATGGACATAAAATAGCTTTACTATGTCTAACTACAATAAGATGACATGTTCTGTTTTGAGAGAAATATCGCATAGCCCCTATTGACACTTGGTACGATCCTTATTATTGAGGCAATAGCATCTTAGAGCCTAAGGCGCACGAGTGAGTCTAGGCATCAACCAATTATCTTTTACGTTCCTGAGTTATTCCATTTAAAAAGACAGGCCTTTTATGTTTCTTTGATTGTACTCCGCAATGGAGGCTTTCTTGTTGCTCATCTTTTTATTCTTAACCAACTTATTGGAATTATTTCTTTCCTTTTGGTGTTTTTTATTCTTAGTTGACATATATTAAGTGCCACTGGTCTTACTTTATGCATTCATAGCCAACATATGTCATCTTATTATCTTCTTTCAAATTATTTTTCCTTTTTTTTGCATTCTTGTCTTGCTCATTCTTTTCAAATTTGATGCATTAAAAATAAAGAGAATAGGATTTTGATTACACATAGGATTGCAAATGAACCGAACTTTCAACAAGATACTTATGGCTCAACTAGATTATAGCTCATTTATGATCTTTTGCTTAAGTAATCAAATAAGTTTGAATAATTTTTAAATACTTGGCTATTAAATAAACAAACTTGAACAACTATGCGTTCGACTTATTTATGTTCATGAATAATATCAATTCAAGCTTGTGAATAAGCTCAATATAAAGCTTATTAAGAAGCTCGATTAAATCTTTATTTTATTTATTTTTTATAATTTTAAGTTTTATTATAATAAATTATTTTATAAAAATATAATTTCATTTTTTTTGTTACACTATTTCAATAGAATAAATTTGTTTATGAACAAGAGCTATTTGTTCATGTTTCTAGGATTGTTTGTTTAAAGTGTTCATAAATAATTTTTTTTATAACAATCATCTGAGCTTGTTTGTTTGTGAACGGGTCGTTTGGTAGTTCGAAAATATTTGTTAGACAAGTTTGCGAACATGCTCTATGTAATTGTTTGTTTGTAGACTTGATAAAGCTCATTTGTTTAAAATTCGATAAGCATTAAATGAACTGAGCATGAACCAAACACAAATCAAATATGAACATCTATCGTTTTAAAAGAATCAAATTTGAATACAAACAGAAAAGCTCGAATCAATCTTGAAGCTTGAACATGCTCAAATATGAACAAGAACCTCCTCGACTCGACTTGGTTAATTCAGCCCTAAATTACATATGAAGACATCAAGATGAAAGTAATAATTTAAGAAAAAATATTAAAATAAGAGTTTTAAGGAAGAAATTATTTTGGAAGAGTATAATAAATAATTTAGACAATTATAAGATTGATCCAAAAAATAAAATGTAATTAACTCTTAAAAAGGTTGTGTAAAAAAGGATTTAGGTCTAGACAAGATATCCTCATATCCTATTAAGATTAATAAGTTATTAGGGATATTGTAGTGATTTGTTTAGTAATTTTTTAAATTGAATTTTGAAGATCAAGTAATTGGATAAAAAGTATTTAATGATAAATATTTAAGAAAGACGATGTTAATTATAAAGGAATTAAAGTTATGCGTCATACAAAAAGCTATTGGAGAGAGTAATAGTAACTTACAATGTTACATCAATTTTTGAGAACTAATTGTCATGCCTCGGCTCGAAATCTTGAATTAACGAGGCTGGAACTGACGTTCAGATGGTTAATTCATTTCTTCAATTACACATAAACAGAAACAAACTAATATCTTGCATAAACTGAAGATACTCTAACAAGTTTTACATTTGAATATTTATATAAAACATAGTTATTTTCTTTCGTTTAATCGCTGTCTTCTGTAGACATATTCATCTCTTTCAACCATGCCTACTTATCAGGAGATTTATCAGAAAATTTTAATATTACAGTTTGAGTTTACATGATAAACTTAGTGGATAATTACCACTGATATATAAAATTTAAGCATATATAAAATTACTCATGCATATTCTTTTTCATTTCTTATACAATTAAGCATATATAACATTTTATGTACAATATATCTTTATAGTTCCGATTTCCAATTAATTATTCTTTTTCATTTTCATTTTTTCATTTAACATTTATTCCTTTTTCTTTTCAATTAATACAGGAGTGCCATCTAAATGGATAAATAAAGGTAAAATCATTTCCATTTGCTTTTAACGTGCACGATTACGTTGCTTCCCCAGCCAGTACTATAAGGGGGTGAACTCCTGTAATTTGCATGTATACACCTTGTTCATTTTTCATTTATATTTTCTTTTAGAGATACATTGCCAAAAATCTGAAATCCTTCAGTAGCCATAGGAATATGGTCAACAAAAGCGTCGATGTCAAGCATTTCTTCAACTCCTGAAAACTCTGCTCACACTCAGTTGCCCATTCAAATTTCACATCCTTCCTAGTTATCTTGGATAAAGACAAAACAATCTGAGAGAATCCTTTCACAAACATTTGTAATAACTTGTTAAGCTTAGAAAACTTATAATTTTTGTTACGTTGGAAGGTTTTGGCAACTCAACAATTGCTTTCACTTTTTCAGGATCTACAACAATGCCTTCACCATTAATAGTGTGCCCCAAGAATGTAATTCTCCTTAATGAAAAACTCACATTTAGAAAACTTAGCAAACAATTTATGTTTTCTCATTAAACCCAAAACAATTCTCAAATAATCAACATGCTCCTCATCAATCTTAGAATAAACTAATATTTCATCAATAAAAACTATTACAAATTAATTCAAATAATGTTTGAAATTTATGTTCTTCATGTTCATAAATTTTGCTAGGGCATTGGTCAATCAAATGACATTATTAAAAATTCATAATGCCCATACTAGTACTAAAGGTTATCTTCTGAATGTCATTTTCTTTTACCCCGACTTGATGATATTCAGATCTAAGATCAATCTATGAAAATACAGAGGCTCCTGATAACTAATCTAATTAATCATCGATCCTTGGTAGATGATATTCGTTCTTGATAGTCACTCTATTCAACTCCCTATATGCAATACAAAGCGGCATTAATCTATTTTCCTTCTTAACAAACAACATTGGTGCACTCCAGGGGGATGTACGAAGTCTAATGAAAGCATACTTGGCAACAACGAATGGTGCACCACGGCGCTAAGTTTCCCGTGGAGCCATGGCGCATAGCGCACGGCGTGGCCCGTGCTATTTTAATGAAATTGCACGCGCTATTTGCACATTATGCCATTCGCCATTGCTCATACATGGTGCAAATAGGGTGAGTTATTTTGATGTGTCAGGCCGCGCCAAACAAATAACGTTGTATATGCACACCCCGCGCCATGCTCCATGGCGCATGCCATTTCGTAGCTTGACATTATGAATGAAACCTTTCTCAATTAACTCCGATAATTGGCTTTTCAATTCCTGCAATTCCTTCATAACCATTCTATAGATTGTTTTCACAATTGGTGCGATTTCTGACTGAACATCAATTGTAAATTCTACCTCTCTCTCTCTTGTGGAAACTTATTAGGTCTTCCCCAATATCCACAAAATTATTTATCACATGAATAATATTCATCTCACCATTTATGCCCTTACCAATCGCCAACTTAGCTAGAAAAATCAATTTGCTTACTTTCATGCATTTATTTACCTTAACAGAATTTAGTATAAAGGAACTTACTCCCTTTTAACATAGAAAGTAAAACTCCCTATCCTTAGGCCAATCAAATTTGATTCTTCTGTTCCAACAACATTCAATAGCAGCAAAATATTTCACTCACCAATTCATGCCAAGATTACTTCCAATTCACCTAACGGTAAGACAATTAACTTAGATCTGAATTTCTACCAGCTATCACAATGTCTATTGAACATAAAGCACTAGCAAGCATAAAATTACCAACCAATAATTTAATACACAATTCAGGAGTGAATATAATAGGTTCCAAATATAATTTGCCACGTGAAATTTCAATTAAATGAGTTGAAGCACCATAATAAAAAAGTACTCAGGCAGGAACGTCTGAAATAGTAATCATTCCTATCATAACTTTTGGAAACTTTTGAGTTTCTTAAGAAGTTAAAGCAAACACTTGACTTGAGACACTTCTTGTACTGTCGTCTGGGGCTTCTCACTTTTCACTCGTTATTGGCCTTGCACCTTTAGATTTTCTATCCTCTGAACATTCCTTTGCTCGCCACTTCCCTGTGCATTTTTTGGACAATTCCTCATTACATGACTGCGCTGTCCACATGCATAGCATCGTCTTGAATTCCCTTGACCTTTTCCTGCATGAGGCTTCCCACATGTATCACAAACTGTTATTGTGCGTAATCCTTCATGTTGTTGTTGTTGTTGTTGTTTTTGAATAAATTTATGTTTCTTAAATTAACCTCCTATATCGTCAAATGTCTTTTAATTGCTGCCTGTCTCCCATCTCTGTCTCACCATCTTTAAATATCTTTCTAGCAATCTGGTACTCTCAACCAATTCTAAAAAATCGTTGGTATGCAAATGAATGAAAGGTTGTCGCGGCTAATCTCTCAAACCCTTCAAAAACCTGAATCATTTTTACGCAAGCTTCCTGATAAGCTGGGGAGGATATATCGACAAAGATGTAATTTTGCCTCATGCTAAAGTACAATCTTTGCTCCCTGAATCATATTCACAAAACTCTCCTGCATCGTCTGTCTGGCAGACAGAAGAGCATACTAATCTTTGAAAACTTGTTCAAATTCCTCCCAAGAGATCAATTCGTCGGGTCTACAATCAAATTTTTCTAAATGCTAACCTCTCCACCACCTTTTCACTTTACCTTCCAATACTAAAATAGCTAAAGACATCCATCTTTCATTAGGGAATTTCATTCATTTTAAGCTTTTTTCAATCATGATTAGCCAGTCCTCAAAAGCTCTAGCATCTGCTCCTCCCTTGAGTATAGGTGGCTTTAAATTCTAAAACAACTTCAGATTCTTATCTATCTCCACACTCACAAGAATATTGGTACTACTGCTAGGGTTGGTAGGCATCATAAATAGTTATGGGTTCGTGAAACTGCTATAGTAGGTACAATTGCCCCAACCAAGGATTTCTTTTTCTCCATCATCTGCATTTGTATCTGTATCTGTATCATTGCCCCCGACATTGATTATCCATAATTAGGAATCACTGGCACATTTTTTTTCCTTAGTACACTATCCTCAATCGATGCAACATTTTCAGGACCTTCAGGTGCTCAATTTAGGATGTGCCGACTAACAATTAATTTCCTTAGAAATTATTTTTGCCATAACTCCTGTCAAAACATGAAGATCATTACTATTTAGTGCATTCATTGATCAGAATCTAAACATGCCTACACTTAACTATTGATGCAGGATGCAATAGAGGAAATACCGAAAAACATTTACTTTATATCACACTATACTTCAATACAATTCTTGTCATTCAAAATAAAACTATTATAAAAGATATTATAACTTAAAACATAAATCAAAGGTGAAAGCAGTTGAGAAATTTTCTCGTACAGAACGCCTACAAAAAAAAAGTAAATTTAAAATTACAACTAAACCTGACACTATTTTGGTTCAACTTTATCTTTCTCCTTTCTTGCAAGAATAGACAAAATATTATTTGGTGTATTTGGTGAGCTACGATGCATATAAAGATATACAATTCTAATACAGTAATAAGTGTAAGAAATAACTATTAACACTAGCATGGGCAGGTATATTAATGGGTATATAAGTCACTTATATAAAAGGAAAATGTAGGGTATGTAGTATATAAAATGCAATATGATAGATTTCACACCCCATTTTGATCCCATATAGTCAATCTAGATTGTGACAGAGAGGAAGAATCAGAACATACCTATTTCTTACTAATACCTATTCTAAATTACTTCTAGCAGAATCAGGTGAGTAAGAAGTAGCATATTCAAACTTTCCTAGCGTCTCAAGTTTTGTATATAAGAACATGAAGCTTATGTAAAATACCTCAAATAAATTGCAAACCTTAAATGAAATACAAAACTTTACTAAAATTTTTAAAATTCATTTACATACTCAAAAGTGTCTGTACAACTTCTACTCAGATCTTTTTGCACACCCAAAAAGTGTATGTACACTAAAAAATCCAGTCACCTTTTTTGTCTACTGCCATACTGGTTCCTTCTCCTTTCTTGCAGTACAACCACTGCTTATGAGTTAGGGCTCAATGAAATACGTAAGTAATATATAAGCAATAATAAAAATGTTTGCAATTAATTGAGTACGCATAAAAGTTTCTATAATAGACATAAGATGTACATAACATCATTTTCTATTATGTTTACAGTTCAACCCTTTTAGGCAAGTCATATGATAATTATAAGTTTTTGTACCCTTCTAGCTTTCTCTTTCAAGGTTAGGTTTGAATTCTCAACTTTTATAATTAGAAGCTGCTCTCATTCAAGGTTGGGTCTGAATTTTCAACTTTTAGAATTTCGAGTGTTGGCTTACCTCGTTAGGTCTTTCTCATTTACTTGTGTAGGCCTATCTCCCATATATGACTTATTTCACCTTTATAATCATTCATTTTTAACCATCATAAAATGTGTTATTTCTTGTACCCGCTACTTAATAAATCAAGAAATTTATACATGAAGGAACTAGAATGAAATACTATCACAGCCATAACAAAGGTGAGTTTGCAAATATATAAAATTTTACTATTTCTTATGACATTGTTTGGATATCTCACCTTGCTAGGAATTAGCTTTGCTAGATAGATCCTACTTTCTTTTGCTCTTGTATACCATCTAAAGTATAAGTTTTCTTCATTTATGCATGCATGCATTTAATATATAAAATAACACAACTTATATGAAAATTTACTTGAAATGAACTCATTCAACCCAAAGTCTCACCTCTTAATCCCTTCTTCCTCTCTACTTCCTTTCTTTTATATTTCTTTATTGTTTTCTGTATTTTCTTATCTTCACTTTACTAATTTCATCAAAAAGACATAAATTTTAACAACTATTATTACCTAATATCAACAAACACCAATGCCCTTGCCTGCCTTAGCTTTTCCTCTTCCTTTTCCTCACTAGTTTCTGAAATTACAGCTGATTTTAGAAGTTTACAGTAGTCTACAACAGCCTTCACAACAGCCCTATGCTGAAATTTCAGCAAGCAATATAATAGATTTTGCACACAATGATTTCAGCACCAAATACTGATTTCGGCAAACACCCTTTTTCCTTACTGATTCCCACAAATACAGATTTCTGTACCCAAGAATTTTAGCAAACTTTATTTCAGAAAACACTGAATTAAGATTACCACTGTTGATTTCTCCAAAATTTCTGAAATTCCTATGACAACCCTCCACCTCTTTCCTTAACTATTGTTTGAATTCAACAAAACTGATTTTTTTTTTGTCTTAGCTGTTCTCCAACAGCTAGCAGCCCACAGTGTCACCTCTAGCTCTCCCTATCCCTACAACTTGTGGCCTGCTTCGAAAACCAGAGAGGATCGGGTAAGGAAAAAAAGAATGTGATGAATATTACTCACTTAATAGTCACTTAACTTATTAACTAGTATAATATACTAAAGTAATTCCACTAAGATTCCACTATCAGTTGTTCCCAGCCGCTTGATCCAACACTCCATTTAATCAGCCTTTGCATGTGTGGATAAGGGGATTTACATTAGGAATATAAAAATATACTTTTTTGCTTCATTGCTTAGTGGAATATGAGTATTATAGCAGACCAGGCTCACCTGAATTACCCCTTCAATTACATGTTATGTAATATCTGTCACGACCCGGCCCGGTGAGCTCGCAAGGGTGAGACGGGAACGAAAGTCGAATAGTAGGAATCAATGTTTAAAATTGCGTATTCGGGTATTGAGGCGTTTTTCATTTGTGAGGCGAGGCGTAAGCCTCAAGGCGTTTTGAGGCGTAAGCCTCAAAATCAAAAGATTGCGTAAACATAAAATGATAAATTTTTTATATACTAATGAGTGAATAATATAAAACATAAAAAGACATAAGATATTATGTGAAATCAAAATATCCCAATAATAAGACAACATGAAATATAGTTCAACTCAAAATTCTATCTTTCCCAAATCCCAGTATTCTTTTCATTAACATATAATTCAAATTTCCAAAAATAAATAGCAATGACATATCACATAAGAACTCATAAGTCATCAGCACTGTCATCACTAAGGGGTTCTTCATTTGAATCATCATTATGATGAACTGCTCTCTCCCCTTCCTCCTCTCCTATAGAATCCAATGTCGGACATTTACTTCAAAATTTATGTAAGTTTTAATATATATATAGCGTGAGGCGTAAGCCGCATGCCAGTGAGGCGAGGCGGGCATCATAAAAAAAACTTGAGGCGTAAGCATCGAGGCATTTTTTGCTGGAATTGCGCAAAGGCGGGCCTCAAAGCGAGTCTCATATTGCGCAATTTTAAACCATGATAGGAATTAAAACCTTTACATTGCAATATATAAAACATCTTCAATTTGTAAGAAAGAGCCGCTAAATAAACCAAAATAAATTTATCTTGCTTTCTTTCTATTCATTCATCAACATCTCAACATAATAATTCAAATATAAAGTTTCCAAAATATAAAAGGTGTCCAAAATCCTTTCCTTACATTTCATCTCTAATCCTTCTATCTGAAAACATAAAAAACAAAAAGATAAAACCTGTCGCCCATCGTCTCTCTACGACGGTACGTAAGGGGAGGTCTATCTGCCATTATCCTTTACCAGGTTCTCCTGAAAAGTGTCCCATAAGTAGGGTGAGTCACAATTCAGTAGATGTAAATGACATTCAAATAAATTTAGATACAAAAGAAGAAACTACAACATGCTTCTATGTCTCAATAAATGAATAATCAATATGTTATAACATTTATCTAAGGTGAAACATGCCTTTACTTAAATCTTTAAGCTCTCTTTCTTTGCATAATCTTGAAATTCTCACTTTTTAATCATTCATGCCTCAAATAAAAGCCTCATATGCATATAACATAAAGATGTAATATTTATAATATCATAATATATAACACCCGTCTCGGAAGTATCATTTGTACTGATCAGGTACACAATAATTGGCCATTCCTTCATTATTTGATTCAAAAAAACCTCTTTACCATTTGGCTCAAAAGAGCTCCATTTCCATTGCTCAAAAGAGCTTCTTTACCATTGATATTTCTGCGTCAACATGCACATGCATATATTCCTTACATATTCATAAAAGAGGCTTATGTAAACCATTGAAGTGTATGTTCTCATATGAAAATATATATTTGCTATGCTCAAATGTATATTGCATGTAAAGAGAAGACATATGTAAACTTGAAAAGAAGGAAACAAGAGATTTATCATCGAGTTCTAATATTGCATAAAAAGACTTTGCCTTTACGTCAAATGATCATGAGCTTTTATAATGAAACATGCTAGCCATATTGATATCACAAAGATCATAAAAAAAGAAATGTCATTTTCATGTATTTGCATGTAAGGAGCTTTCTAAATTTAAGAGAATTCCATTTCACCTACCTCACCATAATGTGATTCGTCAAAAGTCCTTACGCCCTTTTTTCTTACGCAATCAAAATCTACATGAGACAAACATAAAGTGTAAACATTATTTTGTTCCCTCTCAAACCTCTAAAAACCCTAAATTAAGAACATGTAAATATTTCATACTCCATGCTTTGATTTTCTAAATAACCCTTCTCTTAAACCATGTTAATTTTATTTTTATTTCCACTAGAATTAAGATTTTATCATAACTCTAGCATTTGGAAAGCCTCATTCAAGTCTTTGCTCACCTCAAACATACAAATCTCCTCTTTCCCTTAAACTCAAGTTAACATACAACAATTTATTGGATTCATCTAATTTAAAATTTGAAAAACAATAACTTATGCTAAAGCTAAAATCCTTTCTTGAAAACCTTAATTATTGGAGCATGAAAAATGTCTCCTATAAAATAGCTTCACAAAAAAGCTTCCTAACATCATTTAGAAACTTTACTACAAAGACATTTTGAAAGAAAATGAAAATTGGAGAAAACCCTAAATTTTAAAATCCATATTTTTTTTCTGGAAACAACTCATTTTTGGGTTTAGAAACATCTCCCTACCCTTCCCTATCTTTATCTTAAAGAAAACTTAGGTTTTCCCAAAACTCTAATTTTGTTACCTTAGTGAAAACTCCATGAAAAGACGAGGAAACTCTTGCAAACAACGTACCTTAACTTTCCTTACAAGTTTCCTTCAATTTCTCTCACAAACCGTTGTCGGAAACCGCCTCTAGGACCGCCAGATTCGCCTCCTCGTCGCCGTGGGATCTTTTCATTAATTGCCTAAAGTCCTAAAAGCCCTTACTTAAAATCATCTCTACTCAAATGACATCAAGGGCATAGTTGTCATATTGAGATTTTCAAAAATTTTAACTCCCAAAATAATTAAAATCCAATATGGGTTCTTTACATCGATTCACTCAGAATTTTGCGTACTATTTTAAAAATTTATTGCGTCGAATTCCGACGACTTTGAATTTTTCACTTAAAACTTATCGCGATGCATCGAAAAGCGTGCGAAGTTTAAAATGACATTTTGCGGGTTTTACAATTCTCCCTCCCTTATAAAAATTTCGTCCTCGAAATTTAAGACAAGCTTGATAAATCATACCTCAGTCAAAAATGTATGGGTAGCTTTTTCTCATCTCTGATTTCTTCTCCCAAGTGGCTTCTTTTTCAGATCCATGCTTCCAAAGAACTTTAACATAAAGAATCTCTCTGCTTCGAAGTTTCTTAACAACATAATCTATGATCTTCTTAGGTTATTCTACAAATGTCAGATCTGGTTGGATATCTATTGATTCAGTACTGATTTTCTGAGCTTCATCTGAAATGTATTTACCTGAAGAAGAAATATGGAATACATTATGTACTCTACTCACATGAGTTGACAAAATCAATCTGTAGGCCACACTTCCGATTCTTTCTGCAATTTTAAAAGGACTTACATATCTTGGACCCAGTTTTCCCACTTTGCCAAATCTCTTCACACCTTTCGTAGGACAAACCTTGAGGAATACAAACTCTCCAACATCAAACTCAACTGATCTATGTTTGACATCATAGTATTTCTTCTGTTTATCTTGCACAATTTTCAATCTATCACAGATCAGTCTTATCTTTTCAGTAGCATCATCTACTAAATCAGCTCTAATGATCTTTCTTTCTCCTGATTCAGCCCAACATAATGGAGTTGGACACTTCATAAGGAGCCATACCCATACTTGATTAGAAACCGTTGTTATAAGAAAATTCAATTAGTGGTATGTGTGTCTCCAATTTGCCACCAAAATCAAGTACACATAATCTGAGTAAATCATTTAATGTCTGAATAGTTCTTTCTGATTGACCTTCTGTTTGAGGGTGGAAGGCTGTACTGTAAGTAAGTCTAGTGCCCATTGCCTCCTGAACCTTCATCCATAATATAGAAGTGAATCTCCCATCCATATTTGATACTATCGATCTTGGTACACCATGAAGTCTAACAATCTCATTAACATACACACTTGCCAATTTCTCAACAGCATCAGATTGTTTGATAGGTAAAAAGTGTGCCGACTTGCACTACAGGAAAAACAATGAAAACCGGCGGTTTTTTCCGGCGGTTAGTGTAAGATTACCGGCGGTTTTACAAAATACCGGCGGTCTAACGGCGGTTTAGTGACCGCCGGTAAAAACGGCGTAGGAAACAAATTCCGACGGCCTTTTACCGGCGGTTTATTTTTGCGGCGGTTTTCCGGCGGCCTATACCGCCGGTGATAACCGGAATTTCAACCGTCGGTCTGTCGGCGGTTTTATAGGTAAAGGCTGCAATAAACCTCATGGCTTTTGATGTTCTATTTTAACCATTTGGCTGACAGTACACTTAGCCACCACTTTTGCTACACTTCTCTTCATCCCTGGCCACCAAAAATATTCCTTCAAGTCTTGGTACATCTTGTTACTATCTGGGTGAAAGGTATAACTTTAATAGCGAGCTTTTTGAAAAATATCCTTTCTTAAGTCTCCAACATCAGGGATGCAAATTCTGCCTCTATACCGTAGTAGATCATCCTCATCAAGCTCATACTCCACTTGACCTACCTTTACCATATTTAGGACTTTCTCAAATTCTGCATCTTGTGGCAAAGCTTCTCTTATCCTGTCCTTCAATGTTGACTGAATGATCATCTGATTCAAAGCCACAAACTTTGCATTATTGGGCTGGACTATTGAAATCTCTAACCTATCCAAATCTCTTATCAATTCATGTTGTTGTGTAATCATCCAATTGACACTACTAGAAGTCTTTCTACTTAAGGCATCTACAACCACATTTGCTTTACCTGGATGATATTGGATATCCAAATCATAGTCCTTAATAAGATCTAACCATCTCCTCCGACTCAAATTCAACTCTTTCTGTGTAAAGATGTATTTTAAACTTTGGTGGTCAGTAAATAATTCACACTTAACTCCATACAAGTAATATCTTCATATATTCAGGGCAAAAATCACTGCAACTAACTACAGATCATGGGTTGGATAGTCTCTTTCATGATTTTTCAGTTGCCTAGAAGCATAGGCAAAGACCATTCCATTCTGCATTAATACACAACCTAACCCTTTGTGTGAGGCATCATTATAAAGCTGATATCCATCCGTCCCCAAAGGAATAGTAAGCACTGGAGCAATCATTATGTAAAACCCGCAAAAATGTCGTTTTAGGCCTCACACGCTTTTCGATGCGTCACGACGAGTTTTAAGTGAAAATTTTAAAGTCGTCGGAATTCGACGCAAGAAATTTTATAAAATAGATCACAAAATTCTGAGCGAAACGATGTATAGAACCCATATTAGATTTTAAGTATTTTGGGAGTTAAAATTCCCGAAAAGCTCTTAATGACGACTTTGCCCTTGGTATCATTTGAATAGATATGAATTTAAGTGAGGGCTTTGAGGTCTTTATGCATTGTAATGACAGAATCCCACTCTTATTAGGGGACCAAAATATTTCGGTCCCCATTCCTTCGTGTATCCCGAATCGAGCGGACAAAGGAGAAGAAGGCGTCGGGTAGGAGCGGCGACGGGAGAGCTTGGGAGTAGTTTCCGACGACTGTTCGCGGAGGAAATCGTAGGGAAATTCAAGGGAAGGCTAAGGTAAGTGGATTGCAAGAGTTTTCTTTCATTTTTCTTTGAGTTTTCTCTAAGGAATGAAAGTTAGAGTTTTGAGAAAAATTAAGTTTTCTTTGAGATAAGTTTAGGGAAGGGTAAGGAGATGTTTTTAAACCTAAATGTGAGCTGTTTTTATAAAAAATGTGAATTTTGGAAATTAGAGTTTCACTCAAAGTTGTTTTTCTTTGGACATGCCTTCATAAGAGTAGTTCCTAATGATATAAGAGACACTCTAATTGGAAAATAATACAAGGTTGATGAAAATTTTAAGTTTTAGAATTTAGGATTTTTCCCTAGTCAAGGAAATTTTTTATCCTTATGGTTTCAATTGGTTTTTGGAAGGCTTTTAGAGACAAATTTAGTGGTTTTATATGAAATGCAAGTTTTTTTAAATTTTGATTTAATTTAATTCAAAAATTAATGATATTTTAATTATATTTTGAGTGTATGGAGAAATATTGCATGCATAAAATCTAATATTTTGGACTAAATCCTAATATTGAGAGAGAATGGGGTTGAGAAATGTCATGAATAGCAGGAGGGATTTATTTTTGAAAGCATAGACATGACATATGGTTGAGCTCTTTATTATCTTAAATTAAGGATTTAGGAAGTTATGTGGGGACTAGTTTTACTTACGCATTATGTATGTCTCTTTTAGATATTAAACGTGTGAAGGAAAATGTTTGATTGGACAATCGGAAGTGGTGCACAAGTTGAGGTAGGTGAAATGGACTTCTTTTAAATTTAGAAAGTCTTTTACATGCAAATACATATAAATGATATTTTTCTTTTTATGCTCGTTATGATATCCTTATGACTCATATTCCCTTATATAAGTTTATGATTACTTGATGTAAATGTAAAGTCCTCTCTATGCAATATTAGAACTTATGAATGAATCTCATGCTCATTACTTTACATGTATTACACATGTCTTTCATTTACATGCAAATAAACATATGAGCATAGCAAGCATGTATATCCTTATGAAAACATACATTTGAATAGTTTATGAATAGTTTACAAAAGTCACTCTTATGAATATGTAAGAATTATGTGCATGTGCATGTTGACGCGGAAGTATCAAATGATAAATGAACTATTTTGAGCAATAGTAAAAGAGGCTCTCATGAGCCAAATGGTAAAAGAGGTTCTTTTGAACCAATGGTAAATGAATGACAAATTTTATGTACATGATTAGTACAAGTGATACTTCTAAGACGAGTGTTATATATATATTGTAGGCTCCGAAAATTGGGGCCCACGCCTCCGCTCGCCGCTTTTTTCTTTTGGCGATGGAGTTTTAACGAATTAAGTTCCGGGGTAAATTTTGGAAGGCAGATGGGTTTGTAGATAAGACACTACCCAGAGATTTCGCCCTCATTTTACGAGGACTTTATGATCTGAGTTCTGGTTTCTTATAGGCGCAAGCCCCTATAGTTAGTTACCCCTCCCGATAACGAGAGAGAACTTTCGATTAAGGCTAGTCATCGATCAGATACGTGTTATCTGGTATATAGTAGCAGCAATGGGTTTGGGTATAGGAATTGGGTTTGGATATTTAAAAATAGAAATTGCATCATCCTGCACTTAAAACGGATGGTGGGGGAATGGATGATAGACCCGATCAAGATCCCATGGTTCCGTCGTCCCGGACCATCGTGGTCCCTGGTCTACTTAGTCAGAGGAGGTAGTCGACCCAACCTGACAGAAGGATCCTTGTCGGCAGCCATGAGTTGCTTCGTCCAAGGGAACCTTGTAGACTTGGGATGAGTATTTGCCTAGGGGAATAAATTTGAATCAACCTTAGCTGACAGAGGGCTTCGTGCCCTATAGATCATATCCTATTGATTCATATCTCAAGGATTTAATGCCAATAAGGAGCGTATTGGCGCTGGCCATTACCGGTATTTCGTGGTGCCATTTGGCGGCAAAACCACTCGGTTCAGAGGGCCCTGGGTCGTCATAACCGTTTATCCTGCAGTGCCATTTGACGGCTAACCGCCGGTCAGAGGACACGTACCACGTCCTTACTGGCAGGAGATTGTTTGAGAATGAATCCTAGTGATATTTTCGACTAGGCATTTGGCTCTACGTGAGCTAAAGTTATATTTGAATTTGTCCACCTTGGCAAATTGTTGCGGAGGGTGGATGGATTTTACTTTAAGATATTGATGATTTGATTTTAGTTTTAAATATATGAGATTTGGGATTTATTGGATTTTGGACTTTATGGGTTTTTTGGGTGGAGCTTGGATTTTGAATGGACTTTTGTGAGACATTTAAAAATATTTTGTGAACCCCTCCAGTTGAGATCATCGTTCAACACGGCTATCATCGGGGTGTTCGGGGTCATTTCTGTTTTTTGATTGAACCTTGTCAACTCTGTCTGGCTGTCGACAGAGGATCGGGTTTCATAGGCTTTATGCCTTTGTTTGTGATTTTTCTTGATTGTGGGCCTTGAATGCCTAATATGAATGTATTGAAATAAATACACTGGTCGCCACAACCGTGTATTCGTTTAAAGGTTCGAACCCTGTCGACTTCTATTGATCCGTATAGAAGAATCAAGTTCGAACTAGAATTCACTTATCGACCCGCGCAGCATCCCTAGGCGTCACGTGTGTATCAATAACACGCTCGTCGGGGCCCATGCGGGTGTTTGATTGTATACCCCTTTAGTGTACCTATGTGCATATAATTTATATTGCATCTGTAGGGGTACTTTGAAATATTTGTAGTCGTGCGTATAACTGTCATTTGGATGCATACAACATTTCATTTGAGAGCTTATACACGCCTTCTATCCGCTAGTACGAGTGTTGCGGATCTGGTGGCGTTGCGTTGTAGATCGTAGACGCCTTCTGTCTGCTTGTATATGTGTTGCAGATTCGGTGGCGTTGCGTTGTAGATTGTAGACGCCTTTTTTCTGTTTTTATAGATGTTGCAGATCCGGTGACGTTGCGTTGTAGATCGTAGACGCCTTCTGTCTGCTTGTATATGTGTTGCAGATCCGGTGGCGTTGCGTTGTAGATTGTAGACGCCTTATGTCTGCTTTCATAGATGTTGCAGTACTGGTGGCGTTGCGTTGTAGATCGTAGACGCCTTCTGTCTGCTTGTATATGTGTTGCAGATCCGGTGGCGTTGCGTTGTAGATCGTAGACGCCTTCTGTCTACTTGTATATGTGTTGCAGATCCGGTGGCGTTGTTAGTCTTGATATTGACTCCCCCCTCTAATTCACCGGGGATGGGATTTTCTTGAAATTTGGAGTCAATGACTGCTGATTTGGACAGAATTCCTTTTAGGATATTCGGTGTAGAGGACTTGTCATTTCTGGTATTTGTAGATATCGGAGCTGTTTTCTTCCTGAGTATAGGATCAAGAAGAGGCATTGGAACACAAAGAAGTTTAGTTCTGATTTATTCAAAACACTTCTTTTCTTCTGCCAGGAGGTGTTCTTTTTCGTATATCGAGTTGCCCTTGTACCCAATGTACTTGTAGATCTTGATCACCACTGTCGTAGGTGATATCAATACTTGTGCCCACAGTGGTTCGATGGTGCTTACGATATGCCCACTGTTGTTATCCACAAGCGGTTTGTACTCATTTGCAAAGACCCGTTGTATCCACTACAACCTTCTAGAAGTATTTGTAGGAGGGTCATTATTTTTGTATCACATCCACCTTTCACCAATCTCATGTGGTCTGATGTCTAGATTTGTTTATAGAGGACGGATCTTTGACTATCTAGTAGTAGTGTTGCCTTCTCAATCAACAGGCATTGTAGGGATTGTCCTAGGAGTTCGTTGCATTCATCTTTCGTGTGCATCGAGATTTCATCTCCTACTTGCAACTTGTTGTTAGCTTGGACGACTGTGCACTTAGATTTTGATTTGTTCATTCATCCAAAGCCCAGTTCTATGTATTCCATTGAACCCAAGTCCAAGGTTCAACTCATGCTTGAGTCTTGTGTGTTGTTCTTGAAAGTTCAAGTTCTTTATTGCTCATGTCAAATTTGGATCCAACTTGAGTTCAATTTGAGTTCCCTACTCTCCACATCTTGTTCCAGTTTGAGTTCAAGTAGTGAGCTTGAGTGATCTTATTCAATTCATGTTAGAGTTCATTTGAGTTTGAGTTCTATGTTCGGGTCCCCTGATGTTGCACAGTTCGAGTTCCAAGAACAAGTTCAAGTGCTTGTTCAAAGTCTTCTGGGATCTTTTGAAGTCCTTGCAAGTTCAGTTTCATGTTCAAATTGATTTGAATTGGGCTTCAGTTTGATTTTATTCTTATTTGAGTTTGAACCTTTAGAAATCATTTAGAATTTGTTCAGGTTTAGGTCCACAAGTTCACTGTTCATCGTACAGGTCCTCTGCTCATTTTAGTTCAAGTTCTGTACATTTCTGTTCAAGTACAGGTCTTCTATATTGTTGCCCAAGAAGGTCTTCTTATTGTTCAAGTCTTCGTACATTTCAGTAAAAATTTCGGCAGCACCCTGACATATTCCCCGTTTGGGGGAAAATAGGGGAGCTGGGCCTTCCCACCACGCTACTAGAGCGTGTATGGTAGGTGTCCTTAGACACCGCGGCCGTAGTAATTTTCATCCCACCACGCTACAAGAGCGTGTATGGGGCCTTCAGCAGTACCCGTACAAGAACACCAGTAGCACTCCCCACCACGCTATAAGAGCGTGTATAGGGCTTACCCACCTCGTCGTATGCGTCGCACCGGGCTCCCTCCTATCGTGCTACAAGAGCGCGTATAGGTGGTTCCCCGGTCCGCTGCAAACGTCGAGAATGAGATTTTGGAACATCATACCTTTGCGTAGCAGTCGTCGGCGGTGTCAGTGTCGAGGTCGAGGACCGTCCCCACCACGCTACAAGAGCGTGTATAGGGCTTACCCGCCTCGTCGCACATGTTGCACCGGATTCCCTCCCACCGTGCTATAAGAGCGCGTATAGGGGGTCCACCGGCGCGTCAAGCACGTCGAGGGAGGGTTTAAGTTAGAAATTTATACCTTGAAGTCCGACGGGGATTGTCGCCGGGGTGAGCAAAGTCGAATAACCCTGAAGGATTGGAGAGGCACGTCAAAGGGGAGAAAGTTATCTCCACAGCCCGTGAACTCCCATTTTTGTTCCGATCAGAATGACGTAACTTCCTATCCAACGGGAAGGAAGAGTCGTCGAAGGCACGAGGTCGTCCAGCCACGAAGACGTCGAAGGAGCGATGTCGAGCTGAGGGAGGGAGCTCGGGAGAGGAGGAACCAGCCGCGAGTGAGCGAGATCAGGAGAAGAGGCCGAAGGCCTCTTTTTCGTTGGCTTTTAATGACGATAGGTGGGTCGTGGAGGCGACGTGCGAGGATGTGACTTCGTCGTGCGGGCGACTTACCGAGGTCGTGAGATGGCAGTGGCAGAGTAAGTGAGTGATTTTGATTTTTTTTTGTTTCTTTGCACAGGTCAACATATATATATATATATATGAACATTGCATATTTATGTTACATGCATTTGAGACTATCATTTGATGCATGAACGTTTTAAAAGGAAGATTGAAAAGGTTATGAGAGGAATAAGAACTTGAAGGTTGAAGTAAAGACATGCATCACCTTAGACAAAATGTTGTAATATGTTGATAATTCTTTTATTTAGATATCAAAGCATGTTGTAGTTTTCTTTCCTTGAACCTAAATTTATTTGAATGTCATTTACACCTATTGAGTTATGACTTACCCATGTTGTGGGATACTTTTCATGAGGATTTGATAAAGGATAAATGGCGAATAGACCTCCCCTCACGTACCGTCATAGGGAGACGACGGGCGGCAGGTTTTGTTTTGTTATTTTTGATGTTTTGAGATAAAAAGGTATTTATAGATGTTATATAAGGAAATGATTTTTAGACATCTTTTATATTTTATAAACTTTATGTTAAAATATTATGTTGATGTGGTGATGAATGAAATGAAAAATTTTACTTGGAGATTTATTAGTGGCTCTTTCATCATGATAAGAATGTTTGGTATATGTTTGGAGATATGTTAATAGAGTAATGTGAAGTTTTTTATTAATTCCTACTGTCCTACTTTCGTTCCTGCCTTGCACTTGCGAGCTAACCGAGCCGGGTCGTAACAAAGAGTGGTATCAGAGCAAATGATTTAAGAATAATAATTTTTATGAAAGAGCCAATAGGATGATCCTATAGGTTAGAGTATGTATAAGATGCATGTGCTATATATTGCTTAGATTATTTTGTTGAATTATGTCTTAGGGCTGAGGAATCTGAACCTGATGCCACTGATGGCAATACTGGAGAGGTCAGGAGGGATTTGCCAGCAGCAGCGGATCCTCAAGGTAGTAACATTAATGCTACTTTGGATTCTTTCACACAAATGATGACGGCTATGGCACAGATGATAAAAGAGTATTCAGACTAAAGCTGGAGGTAGTGAAAGCACGATGATGGACAAGAATTTAAAGTTATTCCAAGATATAAAGCCTCTATCATTTGTAGGAGGTGGACCCATAGAGGCGGAGGATTGGTTAATGAATGTTGAGAAGATATTGGAAGGAATGCTATGCCCTCAAGATAGAAGGGTTACCTTAGCTGCTCATGCCTTCAATAGAGAAGCAGAGAGATGGTGAAGAAGTCAATTAGAAGAAACTTTTGGAGGAAGACCTAGCATCCAAGTGACATGGGAGGAGTTTGCCAAGGTATTTAGAGATTGATATGTATCAATGTCTGTTAGAATACAAATGCATGACAAATTTAATAGATTGGTACAGGGCAACAAGATCATTACACAGTATGAGGTTGAATTCACAATGTTCTCTAAGTATGCCTCTCATCTAATCTCAAATGCTATCGCTTTCTAAGTGGCTTAAGGGATATCATTAGACAACCATTAATCCCTTTTGGCATTGAGGATTATGCTACCTTGGTTGAGAGGGCAAGAAGAATTGAGAGTGACTTGTAGAGTACTCAGAGGAGAAGAGTTTTTCAAAAGAGGAAGAATGAAGATAGATCAAAGCCTATCTAATCTTTTTCAATCTAGAAGATCTATCTTCATTCTTCCTCTTTTGAAAATATCTTCTCCTCTGAGTACCCTGGAAGTCACTCTTAATTCTTCTTGCCCTCTCAACCAAGGTAGCATAATCCTCAATGCCAAAAAGAATTAATAGTTGTCTAATGATATCTCTTAAACCACTTAGAAAGAGATAGACATTTTTTTCAGCATTGGGGATTAAATGAGAGGCATACCTAGAGAGCATTGTGAACTCAACCTCATACGGTGTAATGGTTCTATCGTTCTATACCAATCTATTGAATTTGTCTTGCATCAACCTCCTAGCAGACATCAGTACATACCAGTCTCTAAATACCTTGACAAACTTCTCCCAAGTAACTTGGTTGTTAGGTCTTCCTTCAAAGGTCTCTTGCAATTGGCTTCTCCACCATCTCTCTGCTTCCCCATTGAAGGCATAGGCAGCTAAGGTAACCCTTCTATCGTGAGGGCATAACATTCCTTCTAATATTTTCTTTATTCTCATTAACCAGTCCTCCACCTCTATGTGTCTACTACCTATGAATGATGGAGGCTTCATATCTTGGAATTATTTTAAGTTTTTGTCCATTGGGATACTTCCACTGCCTCCTGTCTGAGTCTGAGTACTCTTTATCATTTGGGTCATTGCTGCCATCATCTGTGTGAAAGAATCTATAGTAGCATTAATGCTACTACTTTGAGGCTCCGCTGCTGCTGGCAGATCTCTCCTGACCTCTCCGGTATTGTTATTAGTGACATCAGTTTCAGGTTTCACAACCCTGAGACATAATGCAACGAAACAATTTAAACAATCTATAACACATGCATCTTATACATACTCTAACCTATACGATCATCCTATTGGCTCTTTCATATTAATCAATATTCTTAAATCCTTTGCTCTGATATCACTCTTTGTCATGACCCGGCCCAGTGAGCTCGCAAGGGCGAGGCGAGAACGAAAGTCAGACAGTAGGAATTAAAACCTTTACATTACAATATTTAAAACATCTTCAATTCATAAGAAAGGGCCGCTAAATAAATCAAGAGAAATTTATCTTTCTTTCTTTCTATTCATTTATCAATATTTCAACATAATAATTCAAACATAAAGTTTACAAAATATAAAAGGTGTCCAAAATCATTTTCTTATATTTCATCTCTAATCTTTCCATCTCAAAACATCAAAAACAAAAAGACAAAATCTGTCGTCCATCGTCTTCCTACGACGGTACGTAAGTGGAGGTCCATCCGCCATTATCCTTTACCAGGTTCTCCTGAAAAGTGTCCCATAAGCAGGGTGAGTCACAACTAAGTAGATGTAAATGACATTCAAATAAATTTAGCTACAAGAGAAGAAACTACAACATGCTTCTATGTCTCAATAAATGAATAATCGTGTTTTAACATTTGTCTAAGGTGAAACATGCATTTACTTCAACCTTTAAGTTCTCTTTCTTTGCATAATTTTGAAATTCTTCCTCTTTAATTATTCATGCCTCAAACAAAAGCCTCATATGCATATAACATAATGATGTAATATTCATAATATCATAATATATAATACCCGTCTTGGAAATATCATTTGTACTGATCCGGTATATAATAACTGATCATTCCTTTAACATTTGGTTCAAAAGAACCCCTTTATCATTTGGCTCAAAATAGCACAATTACATTGCTCAAAAGAGCTTATTTACCATTGATACTTCTGCGTCAACATGCACATGCATTTATTCCTTACATATTCATAAAAGAGGCTTATGTAAACCATTTAAGTGTATCTTCTCATATGGAAATACATATTTGCTATGCTCAAATGTATATTGCATGTAAAAAGAAGGCATATGTAAATTTGAAAAGAAAGAAACAAGAGATTTATCATTGAGTTCTAATATTGCATAAAAAGACTTTGCCTTTACATCAAATGATCATGAGATTTTATAAAGAAATATACTTGTCATAATGATATCACAAAGAGCATAAAAAAGAAATGTTATTTTCATGTATTTGCATGTAAGGAGTTTTCTAAATTTAAGAGAATTCCATTACACCTACCTCACCACAATGTGGTCCGTCAAAAATCCTTACGACCCTTTCCTCTTACGCAATCAAAATCTATATGAGATAAACATAAAGTGTAAACATTAATTTATTCCCTCTCAAACATCGATTCGCTCAGAATTTTGCGTACTATTTTATAAAATTTATTGCGTCGAATTCCGACAACTATGAATTTTACACTTAAAACATGTCGCGAAGCATTGAAAAGCGTGCGAAGTCTAAAATGACATTTTGTGGGTTTTACAATATCGATGACATTATTATAAGCCAAATTCAACTGTATAGGAAGTGTAAACCATACAATCACAATATGCCGTCATCATTGTTAAATATAGATATCCTAGGAAATCAATATGATTGTATTATATATTAGTGTATAAGCGGTTTACTAGATAATTCACATGTCTCAATTTAGATAAATTGCACACAGCAGCATATAAAACATACTTATGTCTCACATAATGACATGTGAAATACTATGTATTATAGTTTAGAGTAATTACACGCAGAATGCACAGACGAATGTCACACTACTATTAAAGTAGATACACTTATACATTCATACAAAAAAATCAACTTGCCTACTATACTTAACATAATTGCATATCTTACCTCCTGGACACATTTACTCACTAAGTCGGACAACTCGTGTCCATCTGCGTATATAGGGCACCTTCTAATTTCTCCTTCTTATGCACAACTAAGTGTCAATTCCATTTGCACTACGAACATCCAATCAATAACTGAACACAGTTGAAGTTGAAATGTTAATTATACAAATCATATAAAATTTTCTTATAGGTACATAATAACTTTTTATCTCTTCTCTCTCTCTTCTTTCTTTCTTTCTTTCTTTCTTTCTTTCCTATTTCTTCTTCCCTTATTGTCACTAAACTCTCACATTCATACCCCTAATTCCATTCAATTCATAACCTTTGCCATCACCCAAAAATGCAACAACCCACACGCCTCAACTTCCCGGCTATGACCCTTAATCAAGAAATCAAAAAAAAAAAAAAAAATCGGTACTCTCAACCTAGATGGTGCAGAATGTTGGATGATTGAAGTGGAGGAATGCATCGGGCTTGTTGTGTGATAAAAAAGTCCCTCTCAAGCTTAAGGAAAAATTTTATAAGTTGGTAGTTAGATCTGCAATGCTTTAGGGGTGCAGAATGTTGGCCATTAAAAAAAAGTATAATATTAAGTTAAGTTTTGCAGAGATGAGGATGCTTAGGTGGATGAGTGACTTTACTCTTAGGGACATGATACGAAATGAGCATATTTGTGAAAATGTTGGAGTGGCTCCATTGGAAGTTAAGATTAGAGAGAGTCACCTTTGATGGTTTGGTCACATAAATGGCGGCCTTCCAATGACCTAGCTAGGAAAGTAGATGCATTAGATTTGACTTATGTTAAGAAAGATAGATGTAGACCTAAAAAGGTTTGGTTAGAAAATATTAGAAATGACTTTCTTTATTAATAGATGAGAATTTGACTCTTAATTAGACACATTGGAGAAAAAGGATTTATGTAGTCGAGTCCAAATAGTGGGATAAAGGCTTGTTGTTGTTGTTGTTGTACTCTCAGCCCAGCTATAACAGCAACACTACTACCCAGCCCAACACCCCTTTGGCCCCTTTAACTTTACGTGATTCCACACTCGTAGCTTCTCAGCTTGAGCCCTATGTCGCCCCAACTCCAACTCCCGCCGCTCAGTTTGCTCCGGCATGCACAAATCGAGAAATGCCAAGGCTTTTAGGGTTACATTAAGTATTCTTAGGGTAAAGTAATTTCCCTAATTGCCCTCCTCCAAATCTCTTGTATGACCACCACATGTTAATATTTATTACCCTTGAAATAGTACTTTTTATTTTTAAACAGTAGCACATTTAACTTAAGAAAAGAGTGCAAATAGGATTTAATTCCCTCACTTCCAATTTTTGCAATTCAGCATATAGATCTATATGTCAAAATTGCTCCCATCAACTAGTGGAAACAATGATATTAAATTTTCCCAATTTTGTGAAAATTGGGATTTTGAGATATTTTTAAGTTGAGCTAGATGTGGTAGATATTTGTTCAAATTCGGGTTTTAGAAAAGTCCATCTATGTGTTGTTTGTGTGCACACACATATACACTCAAGCGTGCATGCAGGCACTCATGAGGTCACATGCACGACTGCATGCTCGCCATTTCATCTTCTTACATGTACACGCACACATACATGCACGCATGCTCGTGCACACACACATGCACGCATGCATGCATGCACACAGTCATGCATTTGCTGACATATACCCACACATGTGTCTACATGCGTACATACTAACATGCATGCTACACACCTGTACACACACCCATACACGCATGCATACATAAACATGCATATACACACACACCCAACCAAACCCACAAATGGACACATGCGCACACACACATGTATTTGCATGCATACACTCACATACGCACACATACCCACAACATGCACACACAGATCACACATGCATGTGTGAGGCACTGGGCTTCACAATTTGACTAACTTTTCTCATATCTATAATGGTGAACATCTCATTGTTTCTTTTGGTAATTTGATTGAAATCCATTGATCAAAAGTGCTAGGTGATTTAGGGCACTGTATTTTCCACTTGACTGCCTGAGGCACGGGGCATCTTCTTTGATGCTTGCTTGGGCCATTCAACGTGTCAATTAGGAAATGATTATATCAAGTATAAACAAATTTTAAACATGATGGGTATTTTTTAAAAGTTTCATTGTATTCTAAGTTCAAATAGACAATCTTAAGCAAGTGTAAGGGATGATTTAATTTTTGTTACTAACTATTCCATATTTGTTTCATATGTGCTTTTTTTCCATCACTAATTTCTCCCTCCCATTTTTTTCTCCTCACATTCCTCTTTTTCTTCATAATCAAGATTTATTTTTCTACGCATGAAGCTCTATATCTAGATTTTGTCAACTTATTTCTAGTACATATCTTTGTTTCTCCAACTTCTGATTTTCTTTCTTATCACCTTTTGTCAAATTAACACCATGGAAAACAAACTTATCTTTTGCGTATGAAGTGTTAGCATCCATACCTTCAATCATGGCAAAGAGCCCGCTCAATTGCTTGGGGCAATAAGGACAGACGATCACCTAGGCATACCTTTGTAATTGAGCTCATCCAAGAGATGTGCGTGGAGCTATGGCCATGCCCGAGCACCTAGGCAAGTGCCCAGCTTACCTTCAAGAACAGTAGTTAAACACAACTGCTTTAGCTGTCTTGATTTTTGTACTTGCGCTTTTAAATCTTTGTATGCAGATTTGCTTTCTTATGATTTACATGTCTACTGAAATTGAAGTCTTATTCTACTTTGTTATGTTACTAGTGTATTTAATCATTGATGCTTGAAATCTCATTCTACTTAATTATGTTGTGTATTTGATCACTGATTGTATTTCATACTTAAAATTACAGGCAGTGTTGGCCCTGTATGCTTCAAAACGTACTTCTGGAATTGTTGTAAATATTGGATTTCATGTCACTTCAGTTGTACCCAGTAAGTTTCTTTATACATAAGAAGGTTTATTTCCTATTTGTTTCATAGTCGTATTCTGATATGCTGGTTTCCACGTCTGAAAGCTAATTTATGAAGATTGCATGTGTTAATAATTTATTGGGAGTTCAACAGCCTTCTCCTGAGTTCTTTATTTCATTTTCAAATGATTAATGCATTTAATGGTCATGTAGCATGCTGTTAGCTTGTTTTTAATGATGGTTATTGATACATAACAAAAAAGCACATTGATCGGGCATGAATCTTGAGGCATATTTCAATTGAAAACTCTCAGAATTAAATTCAGGAGCATTTGAACTCCAATTTTAACAAACTTATTGTCGAATTGAACGTCTCGACGACATGAACCCAACGTCATCAAAAATGGTCCAATCCGCTCAAATCAAGGGCTTCAAGTGTGATTGGAAGCTCATATCATTAATTGGATGATCAAATTATTTTTAAATATGATATGCTTTATAGTCAAATCGAGTAGCTGAACGAGACGAATTTAACGAGCCTAAGATCGCTTGGTTCCGATATCATTGAGGTACATATATGCTCAAGAAACGATTTATGATCGAGAGAATTAATATAAGACGTCTAGTGGAGTGCACCATATTTTATCTAAGTTTTCTCCATATTTACGTGGCATGCTCCTCTAAAAAATTTATTATAGGTCCACTCTCTACATGAGGGGGGCCTTAAGGCCATTGAGTTAGACTGGAGATTTAAGAGAGGTTTGAGGCTCTAAGAATACCACCTGAGCACCACCGCTAGCACCCTTGCTGCCCAATTGTCACCGTTGGACCTTTGCTCAGTTGCTGTCGAACCTCTGTTCGGTTGCCATCGAACCCCCTCATGGACGATATTGCTAGACCTCGGTTTGATTGCCACCGTCAGAACTTTCATTGGCTGCTGCTGTCGGGCATCTTTTACCCGGTTATCACCGTCGAACCTCTGCCTGACTGCCACTGCTAGACTTTTGCCTATCGATAGCTCCCTTCAAACTTTCAATGGCTAACAACTGCTTAACCGCCATTATTGGACCTTTCGTCGGCCAACCGCTTCCCTCATGCCATTTTCTCCCGCAAACTACTGTCCTCAGACCTTCATTGTTCAACTACGGTCCTTTCGACATTCGTTTCCCATTGATTACTGTTCTAAGAACACTGTCACTTGACTACTTTTCTTCGGCCTCAATTGCTCGACTATTGTCATTTTAACCTCTGTTGCTCATCGACAATAGTACTTCTGATCTTGTTGCCAAGTGACTATAATTATTAGATCACCATTATCCGACTACCGTCCGCAAACCACCATCACCTGACTATGGTCCTTCAATCTCAGTTACCCGACTATGATCCTTCTGACCTCCGTCGTCCGTCAATTGTGATCTTTTGAGTACAATTGCTCAATTACATTCCTTTCGTTCTCCTCATCCGTCGAGTAGAATCCTTGGACCATCGCCCGCTACAGTCCTTGAACCATTGTCACATGACTCTGATCATCCGACCATTATTGTCCGACTATGATTTTTCTAACCTGTCACCCCTAGAATCAAATTCAAAAGAATTATCTATTTATCTTTTTAATCATTTACCAGAGATTCTATAAATCATTAATATAAATCTCTATATCTAGTGGAAGCAACTAATAATAATGTACATCAAAATATTTCATTATATTCATTCTTTCAAAATTAATATACGATAGCCAGGAGATCAGTACAATCAATACTTTATCATAAACTCTTGACTAAAAAAAAAACAAAATCAAAAGAAACTTGTAGATCTCTAGAAATTTCACTCCATCTGGTCCTAAACTTTTTCTTGACCTGAAATAAATAAAATTCATACAATGTGCTAAAAAATCCAACAATAACTCAAATTCACTAAAGCTTTCAACACAAGGTTTCGAAGAATCAATATGCATGCTCAATTAAATCAATCTAATCAATGACATTCCATCCCCTCAATGATTTAGTTATCAGTTAAAAGACTCCAGATGATCAATAAAATAAGAAATCATTATAATGAATTTAAGAATCAATAATAGGCATGAGAATCAATAATAGGCATGCAAATCAATAAATTAGTAAAGTAGTGGTGCAAAAATCAGCCATAAATTAGTAAAGAAATCATGAGAGACAAGTGTCAATATTATTAGTTGTATCTATCTTATCTATTTATATTCATCATCTATTCATATATTATCTATGTGTCCAACACTATCAATGCTATCAATTTATTTGTCAATACTGTCACTTTATGCATGCATCAATATATGATTTAGTAAGACAAGACATCTAGCTTTAATGTGTTATTTTTATACTTTCATCTATTCATTCTTATCATCATCATTATCGTTATCATTTTCATTATAGTGGCTTTCAATAATCATTAAGTGTTAACACTCTCTGCCTGTCAGCGTAATCGATCATCAATTATAGGCTACAACTGGGAAAATATTACAAACCATCTTTAAAAGAAAGCTTGTCTACTCACTCTCATGCGTAGGGTATTATCGTTTTAAGAGCCAACCCATATTAATTATAGTATTGATAGCCAACCTTTCTTGCTTAAATGCAAATACCACATTCATTTATATAAAATCTAAAATGCAATATCTATAAAAATGCAGTAAAAGTCCATAACTTCAGAGAATCATAACTCTTAATTTAGCCGGTGAAATTCAGTAATATTAACGTCAAAATGTCCGTACAAATTGTATCTATAATATGTGAAATGTTACACGGTGAAATTCCAATAAATCAGGAGAAAATACATTTTTATCAATTCAGGAGAGAAAAACTTTGTCAAACTTAAAATTTTAAAATGAGATTTGAGTTACTTACAATGATTACAATAAATCTATGAATAAAATTGCAGGCTGAAAATGCCCCAAACAATTTTCTCTCTCCTCTCTCTCTCCGTTTCTTTCCCTCTCCTTTTCTTCCTTGCATGACAAACTCCGATTGAATGTGGGATGGTTGGGGTAATGGCTTAGGATTTATGATTTTAATATATATAAAAATGTTGTTAGTAGCTTAGCGCCGCAGCGTTCAGACCCTGTGCTGCATGTCGAATTCATAATTACTATAAAACAAAGATGCAAACGCTGCATTAGCGATTTTTGGTGCCATTGTTCTCTCAAACTTAGTGCTGTAGCACTCCGGAGCATAACGCCACTGCCCTCCTATTCAAGCATAAATTTTGATTTTTTTTTACACATCTTGTATTTTCAGGTTATTACATAACCTCCATGGCCCTCGCTCACCGACAACGATCCTCAGATTATCATTGCCAGACTATGGTCCTTGAACCACTGATGCTTGATTCCAGACCTCCAACTATCATCGCATAACTATGGTCCTCGAACCACCTTTGCCTGCCTCAGTCACCCGACTATGGTCCTTTCAACCTCCATTATCTACAGGCCACTATCCTTTTGACCTTTGTTGCTCGTAACTACAGTCCTCATACCATTATCATTCAAGTACAGTCCGTCAGCCTTCGGTGGCAGACTACGGTCTTTCCGAACTCTGTTGCCTGCCGACTATGGTCTTCCGACCACTATCGCCCAATTATGTTTCTCTTGACCTCCTTCATTGGCATAACCAAGCCCGGATACTTGAACAAACGTGGCAAGAATTGATAGTTAGACGGTTAATACAATTACTATAATTACATTTAATAGTAATTTTTAACAATCCACAAACATTGAAGAGCTACTAATATTTTTTTTTTTCATTAAACTACTAATAAAATCTTCCACATACTTAAAATTTACTTAAACAATGGATTACCCGCTTGCATTTGTGCGCCATCTTCTGTTGACGTATTCCTCTTCTCTTTTATCTATTTTAATTTGCCAGGAGACTTACTTGAAAGTTTAGTTTAATAGGTTGAGTTTACATGATAAACTCAGTGGGTAATCATGCTTATAGTATAGAAATTTTACATACATAAAATTAACATATTCATTTGGCTTTCTTTTTCTTTTTCATTTACATGTATATATGTGTGTGTGTGTGTGTATATATATATATATATATATATATCTTCTACATAATTTACTTCTCAATATATTTCATTTGTCCATTTTCATTACATATTTATTTTATTTTCATTTTCATTAGTATAGGAGCACTGTATAAATGTACCTAAAAAGGTAAAACCATTTTCATTTTTTTTCCATTTCCATTTTAACGTGCACAAGTACATTGCTTTCCTAGCCAGCATCATATGGGGATGAACTCCTATAATTTATATGCATATACTTTTTCCATCTTTTAATGCTTCCATATCAGTTAAATTATAATTAAATATTTCATTTCTATTACATTTATTAGTAATGTATTTAAAGTACATTTCTATTACATCATAAATTTTAATAATTCAGTCAATCTCAAGTTGATTATACATTGAACATTTAAATATTTTATTCATTTAACAATAATTCCATAAAATGATAATTCTCAATTCCAATTTTTTTAATTCTCTCCATTAATCTAATTCATGTAAGACATAATGATTGCAATATTTAAAAGAAATTATAACATGAAAGAAATTTAATGGAATAAAACACTTAATTTATAACTGCCCACTTTGTTTTTTTCAAATTCTAGATCCGTGGAAATAACCTTATGCAATGCAATTTAAAGACAAACACAATCACATAAATTATTATGATCTATAACTTTTATTAATGTTACATACATATTTTCTTAATGAAGTCTTTCCTCAAAATCTCTTTTTGAAGATCCTTTATTGACTTCAACAGTTCGACTTAATACCTTAGATTAATCAAATCCTCTACTGTTCCAATTATATTAATTCCCTTTAAGTATCATTAATTAACTTTGATGGAATTCTCAAAGCTCAAAGTAATAGTAATAATTGTCAAATTCAAACTTGTATCTTTTACCTCAATTATTCAAATCTTTTCTATCTTCTCTTTGAAATGAAGATTTCATCCACTAGATTTCTTCACACATGAACATTCTTTGAACTAAAATTAGATACTATTATTTCTACATCAAAATAATTTTTATGTAATTATTTTCCTAAATTTGAAAAATAAAAAGAATAAGATATTTGAAATCACTTACAAAAGAAATCTTCCCAACATCATTTCTTCCTTTCTTCATCAAAAATTTCTTCCTTTGCCTTTAGACTAAATATAAACTTACCTTTAGGTTTCATTCATACAGGAGATTTCCAAATAATATAATTAAAATACATAAACTTACCTTCTTTTTCCACATTCTTCTTCCTCTCTGTTGTTTCCTCTTGATTGAAATTTTCTCTTACATTTTCTTTCACAGGAACGATATATATATAGATATTACTCACGAGGAGTCATTAGTTTTCTTCCATGTGCACAATCCTTCACTAAGAATCGCAAACCGACTCATCTGGATCGCACATGCGTACGGGTCTGGGTTTCGTCTATGTTCGGTTCAGCTGAACGGGCTGAATCGGTCATTTCAATTTTCCATTCTTATAAAAATTGTCTTCAAAATTTAAAATCAAGAATAAATAAACATATCTTAATTGAATAGATGAGGATATTATGCTTTCATATATGATTTTTTCTTCTAGGTGGCATCTCTTTCTGTTTCGTGCTTCCATAAAATCTTTACAACAGGTATCTCCCGATTTCTTAGTTGTTTTACATCATATTCTAATATCGTTTCATGTTCCTAAATGTACTTCAAATTAAGTTGCAATCAAGGTTTAAAATTGCATAATCAAGCCTCGAGGCAGTTTTCGTCCATGAGGCGAGGCGTAAGCCTCGAGGCGGTGTGAGGTGTAAGCCTCACGGACGCAGAATTGCGTAAATAAGAATTTAAGGGTTTTAACACGGGTTGTGCATGGTATTATAATTTTTATTTTTTAAAAATAGTGTATAAAAATTCAATAAGTATAATTTTAAAAATAATTTAAAATTAATAAATCATTTAACTACAATTTGTGCTTAAAATGATTAGTATTAGGATGTCGAGAGTCATGCATCGATGCCGTTTATTAGTCACCGAGAGAGGAGATGAAAATACCTTCACTGCCAAAGAAAAATGAAAATAAGAATATTCGATGAATAAGTATTAAGTGTGGACGTTGATTTAGTGTTGTGGATAGAAAATAAGAAATTTAGTTTAAATCGAGCTAAATACAAGAATTTATATTTTTAGAAAATTCATAAAATATTTAAGAGATGCGGGTCTGACACGCGTGTCCAATTTGTATTTAATATTTTTTTAATCGAACACGTTTTCGGCGTGTTCGACACTTGTCGGAGGAGTGTCAGACGAGTGTCGTGTCGGATACGATGTCGGGCACTACACGCCTCTTTGAGGAGAACTGTCGGTGCATCATAGGAGTTTAACCATATAGATGAAGATACTAAGCCGCGGCGAAGTCGCTTGGCTGTCTCGATAGGAATGACAACAATACGAATCCCTTTCACACGTTTGAACAGTGTTCTATCGTCCCCTGGAAATCTGGACAACAGCTTATGATGATTTGGGAAGGAGATAGCAAGCACTTGATAGTGGAAAAATAGAAACAATCATCATTGGATGGCAACCTAAATAAGAGGACAGCAATTAGCAGAAATCTGGACCTAAGATTTATGTCCAAATAATTTGTATAATTCAGTAAGGATCAATGAGGAAAGGGGGGGACGACCTAATTAAATATTGGGGCTGATTTGATGCCTTAATTGGGTTGCCAATTAAAGCATATTGTTAAAGGAAAGAAGAATTATTTCAAATGTTCAATCAATACTCAGATTTGATGATAAGGATATCCTTCCAAACATAGTCCAATACTTAGGAAAGGAATTCAATGCTTTAGGAGAATTCAAATTTGAATTATGATATCAATAAATTAGGCTAGGCTAATTTAGGAAAGAGAATCAATAAGGATTCATCACTTAATTTCAGATTTATTGATGGGGATACCTTTCTAAAATAGTCCAACAATTTAGGAAAGGATTTCAAAGTTTTAGGAGAATTCAAATTTGAATTCAAATTTTCATAAATTAGGCTAGGCTAATTTAGGAAGGAGAATGAATGAGGATTTCTCACTTGAATTTCAAATTTATTGATGGGGATACCTTTCCAAAAATAATCCAACAATTTAGGAAATAATTCAAGGTTTTAGGAGTGCAAATTTGAATTCAAATTTTCATAAATTAGGCTAGGCTAATTTAGGAAGGAGAATCGATGAGGATTTTTCACTTAAATTTCAGATTTATTGATGGGGATGTCTTTCTAAAAATAATCCACCAATTTAGGAAAGGAAAATCAAGGCTTTTAGAGACTTTAAATTTGAATTCAGTTTTCCTAAAATTAGCACTAGATTAATTTAGGAAATGGTGGAGGATCAATTTGGAGAAAGACAAATGGGGATGGCATGAAAGTTTCGTCTGTGTGTGTGTGTGTGTGTGTGGGGGGGGGGGGGGGTGGGGGGGGGGGGGGGGTGGGGGGAGGGGTCGGTTGGAGCTATCGTAGGAGATGGTGGCAGGACAAGCTTGATTTGATTATGGATGGAGGCGGAGATAAACTGTGAGTCCGGATGCTTCCTGCGACTGAAGGTTCTTGCGTTGCCCTCACCTAGAGACTTCACATAAACTCTCATAAGAACTTTGAAAGCGGCGGAGTTGAGGCCTATAAATAGACAAAATACAATAAAACATCAAATGAAAAATATGCCCCCTGGGTCACATAAACCTACTCTCTCAAGTGAGGGTAAAAACGAAAAATTACACATACTAAATCTAATACAAATAAATGCTCAGTAATAAAGTAATCCGATTGTAGCCGTAGATCTGCAACCCTTCCTCTGATAAACTTTCCACGGCCAGATGTCCTCATCAACTTGTTTATTCATATTATTTGATTAATCATGCAATTGACAAAATTCTCATGAATTAAATAAAAAAATACCTGTAATTACTTCAGGTGAGTCCTTGGCATCCTGGTGAGACAAGCATATACTCTAGGCTGAGTATTCTATCGACCTTGACTTGGTCCTGGAGTAGAAGCAACTGATTCTATAATTTTTTGTCTTCCTACATTTCTCAGAGTTCCACTATTCATCCTTGATTCTCCTGTTGGTCTTTACTCCAAAGTAGGGCAGTTCTTAGCTATATGACTTGGTTGATGACACTAGAAATAAGTATTTGTATCATATAGACATTCTCCCATGCATTGCCTTCCACACTTGCTGCAATTGTTTTTGCTCATATGGTTGTCATTTCTACTAAGCTTTGCCTTCTTCCAATTAAACTTCTTAGATTATAAAATGGATTTGCTGTGTGAATCCTGAGAAGCTCTCATAACATCAACACTCTCCCTCTTCTGAAACTTACATCTTTTTTGGGTATTTTGCATGTCTATTTCTACCCTTTTAGCTCTCTCCACTAATACAATATAATCTTAAATTCTCATAGAAACAAGGGGCTACCTGATTGTGTCTTTCAATCCAGATAAGAATTAGTGACATTTTTTCTCTACAGTATGTATTAGTTGAGGAGCATATCTGGATAATGTGGAAAATTCAATCTCATACTACTAATAAAATCTTCCACATACTTAATATTTACATAAACCATAGATTACCTGCTTGCATTTGTAGATGTATTCCTCTACTCTTTTAATCATTTCTATTTGTTAGGAGACTTACCTGAAAGTTTAGTTTAATATGTTGAGTTTACATGATAAACTCAGTGAGTAATTATTCTTGTAACATAGAAATTTTAGATACATTAAATGAACATATTCATTTGGCTTTTTTTATTTTCATTTACTAAATTCAGCAATGTTTGTATCAAGAAAAATACAGATTTTAGTAAATCATACAACCTTTAATTGAATTTTTGTACCCGCCCCTTAAAATTTCACTTTACTGCCTTCTTCCCAATAGTAAAAAGACCTGAATTCAGCAGCAACCTGTAGGGTGTATTAGTTGCAGAAATTCTCCTTATTCTTAGAAATTCTGATTTAAAAATTCCTACAATAGTTTGCATGAATGCTTTTCTGCTTACCTATTTCTACGTTTCCCTCACAGCAGCCACCGAATTCCTTCCCAAATCTAGTAAACAACAGCAGGAACTTCTCCTAGAAGCCGTAACAGCAAGAGTACACAACAATAAAAATAAACCTACAACAGCAGCTCCAGCATCTTTCTCCTCGCCTTTGCTTTCCACAACCTGCTCTCTGTTCGAATGCAGAAGGAACTTGATGGGTGGGAGGAGAAGAAAGAGGGAATGGCTAGTGCTTTACTTCCACTCAATATTTTTTATTTAATTACGATCCCACTAACTTTCCACCACACATTCACATCCAATCTTATCCTTTGGATTCAAATCAACCCTTGCATGTGTATATCAATGGATTTTTTTTTATTAAGAATATAAAAATAAGCTTGTACTTTGTTGCTTAGGGGTAGAATATATAATACAGTATTACAATCCACCCCTCATTGAAATCTCGTCCTTGAAATTCATTATTTTAATGGTCATTAAACAAATGAGGTAATTTCGATCTAATGCCTTCTTCCTTTTCCCAGGTTGCCTCCTTTTCTAGCATGTATTTTCATTTGAACTTAACATAAGGGATCTGACGATTTCAAAGCTGTTTCATATCAAAATCTACTATTTTGTATGGTTCCTCAGTGTAAGTCGGATTCTTCTGTAAATCGATTTCATCATATAAAATTCTCTGATGGACATCTATAATCCATTTTCTCAACAATGATACATGAAAAATATTGTGAATATATGACATGTCAGCTGAAAGAGCAAGTCTATAAGCAATTTTTCTATTACTTTCACTAATTTTAAAAGGTCTTATATACTTAGGACTCAATTTGTCTCCCTGCTCAAATCTGACTGTACTTTCCACGGGCTTAACCTTCAAAAATTCAAAATCCCCAATTTCAAACTCTACTGCTCTGTGTTTGGGGTCATAATACTTTTGCTGGCGATCTTGTATAGTTTTTAATCTATTTCTGATTAATCTAATTTTCTTATTTTTTCCTCAACTATTTCTGGGCCCATTAACTATTTTTCTCCTACCTCAACCCAAGTTAAGGGAGTTCTGCACTTTCTATCATAAAGTGCTTTATATGGTGTGATTTGTATATTGGGTTGGTAGTTATTATTGTAGGCAAATTCTATTAATGGCATGTGATTTTCCCAGCTATCTCTGAAACCCAAAACACATAATTTCAATAAATCTTCAGTACCTGAATGGTTCTTTTGGTTTGACTATCAGTTTGAGGATGAAAAGCTGTATTGAAGTGCAGATTTTTGCCCAAACTTTCATGAATGCTTTTCCATAGTCTAGGTGATTTTGGGTGAATTTTCATGTGGCAGATTACGTGATAAATGTGTTGAAAATTTATGGTTAATTTCCCCACTTGGTGATTGAAGTGAACTTTTGATTAAGGCTAACCATTAGAAGATAAGTGCTTAGCATATAATTGCAAAAAAATTGAATTTATGATTGAAAATTTATCATTGCAAGCTTAAAGCGAATGGTGTGAGAATCACGAAAAACCTAATCAAGATTCTATGGTTTTGTCACCCTGGGTTATCATGGACCTTGGTCTATTAAGTCAGAGTAGGTAACTAACCCAGTTTGATCAAAATAACTTTGTTGGCAGTCATGCGTTGTTCGTTCAAGAAAATCTTATAGATCTTTAATGGATGTTTGTTTAAGCTGATGGATTAAAGTTGACCTTAACTAATTGAGTATTTTGTGGCATATCAAATGAACATTATGATTTATTACTCCAGAGTTTGTTAGCCAATGGGGAACTTGGGAGCTCTAACTGTGATCGTAATTTAATTGTGTCATTTTATAGTAATACTACCGTTTAGAGGGCTCAAATTATAACAATTTATCTGTGGTGCCATTTGGCGGTAAGTCCACTTGTTAGAGAACACGTGTCGCGTTCTTATCGGTGAGAGATTATATAATTAATATGATAATTTTAAATTAGATTTTAACAACAATAATAATAATTTTTAATGCTAATAAAAAAATCCTTATTTTAACTATGTATCGATGCACCTTGTCAAATTTCACTTATCATGCACATATAACTTTGCAAACACTGTCATTGCCAAGTCTCAAGTCTTGGATGAGAAAAGTGGAGGATTGCGTTAGGTAGTCGACAGCCAGCGTAAAACTTGTCGAATAATAATGACATGAATCTTTTAAGAAATTGTGTACCCCGTATAGTGGGATAAATGCTTGATGTTGTTGTTGTTGTCTGCACATATAATTTTGCCCTTGCTTTGGGCATATAGATGAATTTTTTTATCATTTCTCTCATGCTATAATATAAGCAATTTTTGTTATTTCCTAAAAATTTTTACGTTTCAAATGCAATGATGTAGTCTGTTTCGCAAACGAGTCTGTTTCGCAAACGAACTATGTACGAGTAGTTTCGGACAATGCTTGAAATCCATTGTTTTCGATAAAGTTCATACCAATCTAACCACAGGGGGGGTCCATTTTGTGAAGCGTGCAATGTTTGGATGATTTTATGCGGTGGTTCGTTCAACACTCATCACTTTCTTTTGAGTAGTTGCTCGACTTCAAAGTTCATATCATGGTCAACACTCATAGAGTGATAACTTTATTCACTCTATTGACACTGAATAAATGTTTGAAATGCTTTACAAGATGAAAATGCGATCAAGAACTGGATAAAAACTTGTGGACTTCAATCCTATAAGGAAACAACAAAAGTGCAAGATAAGATACTTTGATTAGAGATAACATTTAAGTAATCAAGTCAACCCAAAGGTTTTTGTATCTAGAATTAAATCATACGTCAAGAATTATGTTGAAGATCCACCAAATTTCAGATTTCTCGTATTTCCACATTCTTGAATCTGTTTTCCTGCTTTCCTGTTGATTTTAGCCAAAATTCTGATAACCACACGATGACACCCATCTGCTTTGGTGTTTCCCTTTGCCAATCACTCCCTACTACTATGACTTCATTTGGGATGAATTTCTTATTGCTTCTTAAATCAGGTTTTTAGTAAAAAAATTTAATTTTTTAAAAAAAAAACTTCTTTAATAAACTGTAAGAAAATCGTTCTAAATGAAACCTAAATCTGACTTGTGTTTCCAAGCTTAAACAAGCTGTTGTGAAGTCTACCACCTGAGAAATAAATCAAGAAAGAAACCAATATGTCAAATGTTCTAAAAAAAAAAAAGAAAAAAAAACCGAAAGTAACAGTAAAATAGAGAATCTAGTGTATGGGAAAAAGTAGGAAGCTGATTAGTATTCGTTGGTAAGTTTAAATTATCTTTGTTTTTGTTTTTTGTTTTTTTTTTTAAATGTTTTAAATTTTCAGATAATTAAAATTTATAAATATTTTTGGTATTGGAACTAAATTGCAACTAATACATCTAGAGCTAAACTAGAAATACCACTAAACATATTTTCTAATTTTTTTCAGGAGGCTAAACAGATTTTTAAACATTGTATTTGTCACATGTCTAGCGTTGATAATATTTATTCTGAACGATAATTCCCTTGTTTGGCTTTTTGTACTGACAATGGATTTATCTGAACAGTTCTTCGTGGCAAAGTAATGAGAGAAGTGGGAGTCGAAATTGTGGGACAAGGAGCCCTAAAAGTTACAGGATTTCTCAGAGAGCTAATGCAGCAGAGAGGCATAGCCTTCGAATCTTTATACACCGTTAGAACACTAAAGGAGGTATTTTTCCAATTTTTATATGGGAGTTTTTTCACATGCATGTGATGTTATGTGAAGTGGTGCTGTAATCTAATATATTACGTAAAACTATATTTACTGGTGAAGTGATTGCGTTGTGTCATTTTTCTCTCAATGCTATGGAGTTGAAGGTGTACTGATGGCACCAATACTTGTTTACAATTTCAAGGAGAATATCTTCTAAATTGTTGTACTTATTTCTTGTGAATATTCTTTCATGGATATGCAGAAACTATGCTATGTAGCCGCCGATTATGAGGCAGAGCTACGCAAAGATAATCCAGCATCATTTGAGGTGGCAGGTGAAGGTTGGTTTACTTTATCAAAGGAGCGTTTCCAGGCTGCTGAGATCCTATTCCAGCCGCATATTGGAGGAGTGTAAGATGTTCTTTTCTGAAGCTTATTAAAAGGATTATTTAAACCGAGTGCAACTTCTATATTTCTGGTGAACCATAGCAAGAAGTTTTTTTTTTCTTTCAAAATTTCGTATGGATTTATATTTTAAGAGTGCTGGCCTGGAGCAATGTTTAGGTTGTCTCCATTATAAAATTTCGTATGGATTTAGCAGGGTTGCTGTTCTTGAAGGTATGGGCGGAGGAGAAGGCTGTAGACAAACTAGGGAAAGAATTTTGGGGTGAACAGGGAACAATGGGCTGTTCTTGCTGGTTTGGGGGTCTGTTCTTGCTGGTTTGGGCGGCTATTCTTGTGGCAGAAAATGGCAAGAAGGATGGTTGGCTGAACCTGGCAGCTAGCTGTTGCTGTGTACAACGGCTAGGAAAGGGAGGAGAGAAGATTCCCAAGCAGAACAATGGCTGAATTATGGAGGGAAGAAGAGAGGGTGTAGTTCTTGTATCTCCAAGGCAACACCTAAGAACTGGCGCCAGAATTGGAAGGGAGATGAGGGGCTTGGCTGAGACCTGAAAGAGGAGGAATGGATTATTGGAGACTCCAAGACAGGGACAGGGGTGAGCTACTGTCCGAGTTCATCAAAGAACCAATGTAAGGAAGGAGGGGGTCGTTCGGTTCGGTTCTTGGATACTCCAAGTAGAACCTGCGGCTGGGAGGGATAAATGGAGGAGAAAGGGAAGTTCATGGAGACTCCAAGAGGGGCCCCAAAGGGTAGCCACACTTAAGGAAACATTCACTAATTTGATCCACCAAAACCCCCTTCAATTCTCATTGCTAAGGCCTTTAAATAGGCAAGTTTATTACAGTTTTACATAAAACCTCTTCAACTATTCAAATTCAGAAAAAAGAATACAAAAATTGGCTAAAATAATTTTATAAAGTATTCATTCAATCACTCGGAGGAGATTAACACTTAATAATCCGGCTAGGCTATTATTGAATGGCCCTTTTAGTTTCTCGTGGGCCCAAAATTGGGTTAGCAGCCTGCTAACTTCTTTTCTGTCTTCTTAATTTTGCGCACGTGTAGGCTCTCAATGGTAATTTGAAGGGGACTTTTGTAACCATTAGCTTGATCTGCATCATTAAAATTCAAGGATTTTATTTAACTCCATGATTCCAAGTCTATTCCCCTTTTTAGGAATCTCTCTATAACTTGCCTTTCATGGTGAAGCACAATCCTTAAGAGGATCTCCTTTATAGCTAAGTAGTTAACTTATGTCATTTCATAGGCTATGGATGAACTCGATACCGACCTTTCTTATCCTAAAGAATAAACCCTATGGTCCTTTTCAAGGCTTAGGATGAACCTTACATAATAAATCTGCTAACAAATGGGCAGAGAGCTAGAAGAACCCAACAAAAAATCAAGCTGTTCTAGAAAAGAAAATACAATGAGGACAACTAATTTGGATGAAGTTGCGAAGTTTAAAAACTTTGAAAAAGTTTGAAAAACCTTTTTAGAGGAAAGAAGACATTTGCAATCAGTAAAATTATCTTAGTAGAAGCCTTGGATGAACTTTTGTAAAAAAATCAAACTTTTGGAGAAAAGATAAAACAATGAGGAGAACTAATATGGATCAAGGTGCGAAGTTTAAGAACTTATCAAAATTTTGAAAAACCAGTTGCTTGTTTGATCCCAAAAATTGAGGATAGAGATTAAAGTATCCACCAAAAAAAAAAAAGTAAATAAAATGTTAAAGATTGAGGACTCGAGAATAGTTTCTAAAATCAAAATATCAAAAGCTTAAAACTGTAATTATGAAGGGATATATGGTCAGCTACAAGTGGCATAGCTGTCTCAAGAGTTATTTCTACCTTTTTGTATGGCCCTTGCATGTTTATCCCAAAAAAAAAATTAACGCTTGAGCTAAAATATAGAATATTAAACTTGAAGCTAGTATTCCTTAATTAATCTTTATGAACATTTTCTCTTTACAATTTGAGTGTCACAATCCGGCCTGGAGACTTGAACTAACGAGACGGGGACTAACAATCGGACGGTTGTAACATTTCATTAAATTATATAAGCAAATTAACATACTTCTCAAAAATTCTAAAGAGGCACTATTATAAAATTTCCATAACTATTGATACCTTCAAACTAAAATAATTACATCAATCATATTTTACCTGTTTGCATTTGTGCGCTGTCTTCTGTAGATGTATTCCTCTTCTCTTTAAGCCATTTCTATTTTTTTAGAGACTTACCTGAAAATATTAGTTTAATAGTTGAGTTTACCATGTAAATTCAGTGGGTAACCTTCCTATATGTAACAATTAAACTTGGACAAACTAAAATGCATATTATTTTTCTCATTTCCTATACAATATTAAAACTTATATAAACAGTCATATAACATTTAGTATATGCATTTCATTTTTCATTTCATTCATTCCTTTATACATTTCATATACAATGCATTTCATAAAATTTAGCATTTATTCATTTTCCAATTCAATTTGTACAGGAGCACCATCTAAATGTATAAATAAATGTACAATAATTTTCATTTCCTTTTTCATTTCCATTTAATGTGCACGGGTACATTGCTTATCCAGACAGTTGCATACGGGAGCGACTCCTGTAATTTGCAGACATATCCTTTTCTCCTTTTTCATTTATTCTCATTCATTCATTTATGCTTCTTATATATATAAGTACCATATATCATTATTTTCATATACCTTCTATATCATCAATTATATATACCTTCATATTCTTTCATATTCTTAAGATAGTCTATACATATATATATTCAATCATAATAATCTATATTTATCAAATTTACCATCATGTATGATATTGAATTTACATTACCTTACTTAATAGTTTCCAAAAATAAGTTAAAACAATTATATAAAATACTACCTTAAAAATTGAAATGGAAATACAATAAGAAAATTTTAAACAACTATAATTATCCACTTTGATTCTTTCAAATCATCGATCAGTGAAAATAATTTTCTGGAATAAAATCTAAAACATACACAAACATAAAACTATTATCATCTTTTAAATTTTCACTCATATAAATATTGCTTTAATAAATTCTTGCCTTTGATCTCTTTTTTTTTTAATGGCTTTAGTTGTCATCTAAGTATATTTGGTTAACCAATTCTCTACTGCCAAAGTGCTTTTAATTTGTCTTAACCAATGCTAATGATAACATTAAATTATTTACTAATGTGCTTACAACATCTACTGAAATTCTCATACAATTCTAATTACCTCGATAAGTCTTCTTCTCTTTCTCTTTGAATCAAGAAACTACCAACTAGATTTCTCCTTTCTATTTATTAATCACTTATTATGTCACTAATTAGAGAAATAAAATATTAACAATTGTATGCATAAGAACAATTAAATTCACTTACTCTTTCTCGTCGATAGAAATGAAAAAATCTACTGAGTTGATTTCAAAATTTCCTTCACTTCCCGTTTTCAATTCCTTCTTCTATCTCCCTCTAATATAACATAATATTCCTAGGATTAATCACAGAAGAAGATAATTGTCAAAAGAGATAAATTGAAAAACTTACTTCCTTCTTTTTCCCCTTAGTTGCCTCTCACGACAATACACAACTCCCTTGTATTTTCTTTTTCAAGGACGAATGGAATGGACTTTCTCTCACAAGGAGTAGTTAATTTACTCCCACGTATGCGACCCTTCGTTCAGAATCGCAAACCGACTTGTCTGGATCGCACGTGGGCTTCTTTGTCTGGGTTGTGGTTCCATCCGCCTTTGTTTCATCCCTGTCACGCTTTTAATTAAAAGCTGTCCGGTTCAATTAAACTGGCCAGTCTATACCGGTTCATTACAATCTCCCATTCTTATAAAATTTAGTCATTGAAATTAAAATCAAGTATAGGTAAATATACCTTAATTGAATAGATGGGGATATTGTGCTTTCATGTCTGATTCTTTTGCCCAAGTGGCATCTCTTTATGTTGCATGCTTGCATAAAATCTTTACAAAAGGCATCTCCCGATTTCTGAGTTATTTTATATCAAATTCTAATATCCTTTTAGGTTCCTCAATTTATTTCAAATATGGCAGCATGTCAATTGATTTTGATTGGATTTTCTTTAACTCATCTGATACAAACTTACGAAGCACTGATATGTAAAACACATTGTGTATCCCTTGCATATGTACTAACAAGTCCAATCTGTAGGTCTATGTTTCACCGATACACCTATTTATGAAGGTGTGTTGTATCTGATACACCGATACACGGATACGCCTCCAATACGACACCGATATTTGTCGGATTTGCTATATCCAATTAAAATACTATTTAATTTCAAAAAGACACGTGTATCTAATACGCGTGTCCATTGAAAAATAAAAAAAATGAAAAAAGATGCATCGTATTTACTTTCCGAGCTACGAGCGAGGTTCTTTCATTTTTGAGACGGATTTGAGTCTCTTGATGATATTAGAATATTAGAAATTGCTAATTTTTCACTTTATGAATCTGAATTAGAAGTTATGATATTTATTGAAGATGATATAAAAATTCAAAGACAAACCATTGAAAAAGATAATCATATCAATTCTTCCATTGAATAGTTGGAATTTCATGTGCTAAACAATTTATATTTATGTTTTTGTTGTTGTACTAGACATTTAATACTTACTTTTATTTTAATATTATAACCTACAAGGCTACAAATGATGTTGCTTTCATTTTTTTTTGTAATTTCAAATATTATGCTTTGATTGCTTTCTTAACTTTTATGTATGATTTATAAATTATAATGTCATGTTAGCGTCGTACCCGTATCCTGTATTTTTAAGAATTTATGTGTCCTGTATCCATATTGTATCGTATCTGGTCGCCGTATCTGTATCGGTGCAACATAGCTATAGGACATATTTCTAATCCTCTCAATGATTTAAAGCAGACCTATGAATATTGGGCTCAATTTTTCTATCTTCCCAAATCATTGTACACCCTTCATTGTACTAACTTTAAGGAAAATAAATTCCCCTACTTCAAACTCAACTGGCCTGTGCTTTGCATCATATTATTTCCTCTGCCTATCTTGCACTGCTTTTAATCTATCCCTTATCAATCTGATTTTGATAGTATCATCATCTACCAGTTCAGCTCCTATTATTTTTCTTTCACCTTTTTCTGCCAAACACAAGGCTGTTCTGCACTTTCTTCCATAAAGAGCTTCGTGAGGTGCTATTCTAATGCTATATTGAAAACATGGTTTAAGATTGCGCAATAAGAGGAGCGCCTCAGCACAATTTTATACTTTTAAGCCTTAAAGCCTATACAATGAGAGCTGCATTGAGGCGTATGCCTCAAGTTCATTGAGGCGCGCCTCGCCTCATGTTTTAGAGGCATCTGCCTCTTAAAATAAAAAAAAAAACACTCGGTACCACTCGGTATAACAATGCTTTGTACCACTATGTACATGCTCGGTATCACTAGGTACATGCTCGATACCACTCGGTACATGCTCGGTACCGCTAGGTATATGCTCGTTACTGCTTAATATCTTTCCATACAAATAACTTACGAACTTTTAAAATAATTTGTTTCGGGGGTGTTGCCCCTTGACCCCGCAACCTGATCGGGCAGGTCTAATTCCACCAGGGGGCATCGCCCTCTTAGATCCCCAGCTGCCCGACATATTGTTGTATTCATCATCTTTAATAATAGTTGTTAGTGTTAGTCTGCTTCTTCATGAGTGCATGCTGTGTATAAAGTTTCCTCATGAGTGCATGCTTTGATTGGGAGACATTGCACTCTATAGGAGAGGAGGAAGGGGAGAGAGCAATTCATCATAATGATGATTTAAATGAAGAATTTTATATTGTCTTATTATCAGGTTATTTTGATTTCACTCCATATATTGTGTTTTTTATGTTTTATATTTTTTACTCATTAGTATATAAAAAATTTATCATTATGTGTTTACGCCTCAAAACGCCTTGAGGCTTACGCCTCGCCTCACGAACAAAAAACGCCTCAATACCCAATTACGCAATTTTAACCTTGATTGAAAATTGTTATTATATGCAAATTCAATCAATGGTATATTAGGTCTCCTAATTTTCACTAAAATCCAAAATGCGCAACCGCAGTAAGTCTTTTAAAGTTTGAATTGTTCTGTTTGAGGATGAAATGTTGTACTGAAAGCCAATTTGGTACCTATAGCTTCCTGAATTTTTTTCCCTCAATCTAGAAGTGAGTCAGACATATCTATAAGAAATTATTGATTTTGGAATTCCATGCAATCTTACGATTTCATCAACATATATCTTTGCCAATTTATCCACTGAATATGTCTGTTTGATTGGTAAGAAATGCTTGATTAGTCTATCTATAACAACCCATATATCATCTCTACTCTGTCTTGACTTGGGTGGTCCAATTATAAAATCCATTGCAATTTCTTCCCATTTCCACTCAAGTATCGGTAATGGTTGCAGTTGACCACCTGGCTTTTGAGTTCAGCTTTAATCATTTGACAGGGAATATATTTTGACACAATTTCTGCAACAGTCCTTTAATCATGGTCACCAAAATAACCCTCTCAGTTTTTGATACATTTTTGTACTACCAGGATGAATTTCATAGTTAGAGAGGTGAGCTTTTTGCAATATCTCTTTTTAAAAACTTTCAACATCTGGAACACAGATCATGCCTTTTGTATTTGAACAATTTTTCATTCTCCCATACAAAATCTTTCAATTGTCTTGCCTGTACTTGCTTTAAGATTTCATGGAACTTCACTTCTTAAGGTAATGAACTACATATTCTATCATTTAAAGTGGATTGAATCACCAGCTAATTTAATATCTTATTTTTAGTGTCTTTTTGATTGACCACTGATATCTCTAGTATTTCCATGTTTCTGATTATCTGCTCTTGTTGGATAATCAGCCAATTTGCACATCCAAGTGTTTTTCTGCTAAGTGCATCTGCAATTATATTTATCTTTTCAAGATGGTACTGTATATCCAAGTCATAATCTTTGATAAGCTCTAATCATTTTATGTTTTACATTAACCTATTTTTTTATTAAAAATATATTTTAGGCTTTTATGTTTTCTAAACAATTCACATCTGACTCAATATAGATAATATCTCCATATTTTGAGTGCAAAAATCACAACTGCCAATTTTAAATCATGGGTGGGATAGTTTTTTTCATCATCTTTCATTTGCCTTGAAGCATATGTCACAACTCTACCATGTTACATTAATACACATCCGAGTCCCCTTAATGAAGCATCACAGAAAATTTGGAGTCCTTTTGAATATGATGAAATTGTTAATATTGGGGCTGTCATTAAACAATTCTTCAGCTTCTAAAAATCTACTTCACACTGATTACTTCATTTAAATTTTATTGTTTTTTAAGTTAGTCTGGATGACGTTATTGCAATATGAGAGAATCCTTATACAAATCTCATGTAATAACCATCAAGACCCAGAAAAATCCTCACTTCTGAAATTGTTGTTGGCCTTGTCCACTCAGCAATGGCTTGGATTTCATCCCGATCAACTAAAATGCCTTCACCTCTAATTACATGCCCAAAGAAGTTTATACTGCTCAACCAAAAATTCACATTTTGACAACTTGGCATATAGTTTATTCTCTCAATCTGAGAGAATCCTTATACAAATCTCTTGTAATAACCATCAAGACCCAGAAAAATCCTCACTTCTGAAATTGTTGTTGGCCTTGTCCACTCAGCAATGGCTTGGATTTTATCCCGATCGACTAAAATGCCTTCACCTCTAATTACATGCCCAAAGAAGTTTACACTGCTCAATCAAAAATTCACATTTTGACAACTTGGTATATAGTTTATTCTCTTTAAGTACTTGCAACACTGCATGCAGATGATTAGAATGACTCTCTTTATCTCTTGAATAAATGAAGATATCATCTATAAACACAGTTAAAAATTGTCCATAATTATTTTGAAAATTCTATTCATCAAGTCCATAAATAGAGCTAAAGCATTCGTTACTCCAAATGACATTATTACAAACTCATAGTGACCATATCTGATTCTGAAAGCAATTTTAGCTATATTCTCCTCCTTAATGTGTATCTGATGATACCTACAATGTAAACCAACCTTAGAGAAAATAGTAGCTCGCTCTAGTTGATCAAATAGATCATCAATTCTGGGTAAATGATATTTATTTTTAACTATAAGCTTATTCAATTCCCTATAATCTATGCACATTTTGAATCTTCCATCTTTCTTTTTTACAAATGATACTGGAGCTCCCCATGGCGAGAAACTTGGCTTGATAAATCCTTTATCTAACAATTCTTGTAGTTGGCTTTTTAACTCCTGTAATTCTTTAACTGTCATTCTATAGGGTGCCCTTGCCACTGGTGCTGACACTGGTAACAAATTAATAGTAAAATCTATCTCTCTTTCTGATGGTAATCCTAGCAAATCATTCAGAAGCACCTATGAATATTCTTTGACTATTATTATATTTTTCAATTATTTAACTTTCTTATTTGTATATTTTACTTGAGCAAGAAAACACTGACACCGTTTGGATATAAATTTGCATGCTTTCATATAAGTGATTATTATTGAAGAAATTTATCTATCTTCATAAATTTACACTATCTTTTTTTAGGAAAATTAAATTTAACAATTTTTCTATTGCAGTCTATAATCACAAAAGTATTGATAACAAATCCATTCTCAATATTACATCAGACTCTTTCAATGGTAAGACATGCAAGATTGCTTTAAACTCTCTTTCATTTATTTTGAAATTCACTTGACATATACCATTAACTTTCATTATAGATCCATTTGGCATCAAAACTTCTAAAGTTGTGTCTGTTTCATAAGCATTCAACCCAACAAATTTAACAAATTCCTCTGAAATGGAGTGTGATGCTCGTGTATCAAAAATAATTTGTACAACCTTTTCTTGAATCGTTATTATACCTATAAAATTTTATAGGAATTAACATAAACATATAACATTCCTTAAACAATTTTCATATTAATTGCTTATTCATATTACTTGATTATTCATGCATGAAACTAACAAAATTCTCATAAATTAAATAAAAATATGCATGTAATCACTTCAGGTTAGTCCTTGGCATCCTGCTGAGTTAGTGCATATACTCTAGGCTGAGTATTTTATTGACCTTGACTTGGTCCTTGAGTAGACGTAGCTGATTCTATCATTCTTGGTTTTCCAACATTCCCCTGAGGTCCAATTTTCATCCTTGATTCTCCTACTAGTCTTTGCCCCAAAGTAGGACAGTTCTTCGCTATATGACATGATTGATGATACCAAAAGCAAATATTTGTACCAGATAGACATTCTCCTTTGTGTTATCTTCCAAACTTGCTACAATTGTTTATGTATGCTCATCTGACTGCCACTGCTACTAGGCTTTGCCTTTATCCAATTAAACTTACTAGCTTGTGGAATGGATTTGTTGTGAAAATCCTTAGAAATTCACATAACATCACCACTTTTCTCTTATGAAATTCATGTCTTCTTTGAATATTTTTCATGTCCATTTCTATCCTTCTAACTCTCTCCACCAACACTAAATAGTCTTCAATCCCCAAAAGTATAAGAGGCTGCCGGATTGCATCCTTCAATCCAGATAAGAATTGGTTACACTTTTCCTCTGCAGTATGTATTAACTGATGAGCATATCTGGACAATGTGGTAAATTTAGCTTCATACTACATAACTGATCTATTTCCTTGCACAAATCTAAAAAAATTATCCTACATCTTCCTCCTCGTAGCAATGTTTAAAATTGTGTAATCAGGTATTGAGGCGTTTTTCATTTATGAGGCAAGGCATAAGCCTCAAAATTAAAAAATTGCGTAAACATAAAATGATAAATTTAGTATATACTGAGTAAATAATATATAAAACATAAAAATGCACAAGATAAATAGCAATGACATTAACATATCACATAAGAACTCACTAGTCATCAGCATTGTCATCACTCATCAGTCATCACTAAGGGGGTCTTCATTTGAATCATCATTATGATGAGCTGCTCTCTCCTCTACCTCATCTCTTATAGAGTCCAATGTCTCCCAATCAGCTCCTTCCTCATTATCAATTATCTTCCTCTTCCCTAAATATTTTTGAATAATATCATAATGAATAATAGTGTAATACATGAACAAAAGCCTAAGAAAAGAAAACTATATTATTTATATACCTTTTTTTATTTGTTCTTGAGTTTTGGTGGATGTGGATGCTTTAAGATCATCAAAGATATCAATATTTAAATTTTCATCTTGTAATTCAGACGGCATCACTTCAATGTCATCATCTACAAACCATTCATTATCGCAAAGCAAAGGATCTTCATCATCCATTAATTATTTTTTATTCAAATTTCTATCTTTGAGTCTCCTATTGTACACCAGTGAGTTCATCCTCAATGTCGACAAGCGATTTCTCCTCTTTGTATGTACTTGGTTATAGGTACTCCAATTTTTTTCACAGCCAGATGAAGAGCATGTCAAGCCCAAAACTTTCACAGTAAAACGCTGCAATTCTGGAGTCCCATCACCAAATTGAATCCACCACTCAACTGGAGATCGTTTGGCTATTGTATCTTTTGTTTGTTGTAATCCAAAAAAGCCTTCTTTGTTTCTAAAAGGTACCAATTGCATGTCAGCATTTGATCTTTCAGTTGTATCACTTATTAGACGATCCATGCAATGATATAATCCCAACTTTATTTCAGGGTTTGTAGACTTGTTCTCTGCATATTGATACTAAGGGTTTAGATAGTAGCCAGCTGCATGCAAGTATTGGTGGAGGTGTAGCTCCCACCTATCATCAATAATATTCCAAATTTCCCTAAAGCTTCCCTCATTGCCTTCTAAGTTGGAGGCAATCATCTCTTTGGCTTCATTCATGACATTGTAGATAAAACCCATTGCAGGCTTCTTCTTAGCATCCACCATCCTTAAAACATGAACTAAAGGTCTAGTGGTTGTAATGGCATATAAGGCACTTTGCCAAAATATGTCATTTAAAACAATCTTTCTAATCTCTTTTCTCTCAGCCTTCTTCGCCCAAGCATAACTCAACTACTGTGTAGATGTGAATATAGCCTCTAAAGGTTGTCTAGCATTCAGCATGCTCTCTAAGGTCAAGATAGCGGTGGCAAATCTTGTTGCTGTTGGCCTTAGAATTTCTTTCTTCGAAAATTTTCTCATAAGAGCTAAAACCCAAGAATGGTTGTAAATAAACTTGGTTATTTTTTTGGCTTTAGTAAGTGCATTTTTATGTTGAGGTAGCTCCCCAAGCTTCTCAAGAATCAGATCTATGCAATGTGCACCACATGGAGTCCAATATAGATGTTTCCTCTTCTCCATAAGTTTATTACCTGCAGCCTTATAAGAACTTGCATTATCTGTCACAATTTGTACAACCAAATATTCTTCAACCTCATCAATAATACTATCTAATAATCCAAATATGAATTCAGCATCTTTGACCTGGCCAGATGCTTCAATTGACCTTAAAAACACAATACCATAATGATATTAATGAGGATGTTGATCAGACTTCTATGTTTGATATTAGACCACCCATCTGACATATTTGTTACTCCTGTTTGGGCCCAAGTCTTCTTAATTTCTTTGATGCTTTTATCAGTGCTTTCCAACTCCTTCAAAATCCATGTTCTTAAATCATACATGGTTCGAGGTTTGAACCCTCTCCCAAATGCTCCAACTGAACGAATCATGTTGTAATAAGCAAGTGATGTTGCAACATTAAATGGAATTGCATTTTCGTAGAAGAATCTGCTTATATCCTTACACACTCTTCTTCGTGCCTCCCTTGCATTTTCTGGTCTTCTGTGTAGCAGGAGGCCTATCCTCTGATGTGTCAACCATATAATGATCCATAGGCCCTCTAGCACTCCTAGATGAAATGAGCTTCATAGAAGAAGATGAATCCCTAACGCTGCGCTCGCTCCTGTAGTAAAATCCAACATCAACTTTATCCTCAAATTGCTTCTGTGCAAGATGTTTTGATGTGGTAGACTTATTCATGTATGATTTTATCTCATCCCTTACAGTATTAGAAACTTTGGAGCATGGAGCAACATTCTTGTGAGAACCTAAAAGGTGTTCCTTCATCCTAGTCACACCAGCTTTCACAACTTTATCACAGTAATTGCATTTTAGATAAACATATATTTTATCACAGAAGGGTAATGTGCGCGGATTCAATGATTGACTATAATAAAATGTTGTTTGAAGTAACAGAATGTTCGGTTATATGGTCGATTTGCACTCTGGACAATTTATCCATTCCTTTATTATTCTGCAAGTGCAAGTAGTAAATGTAAAAAATGGAAAACAAATATTAAAATTTGCATTAACTATATTTAAACTGATTAATTGAATACTAAGTTACTAACCCAATAGACTGACGAGATATATAGAAATTTATGGTACTTATCAGCCATAAGGTTACACTTGTCATTTAACAAAAGGGCAAAAATATCTACATGTTCATTGTCTAAATAATTGTCGCTTAATAATTCGTCAATGTCAGCTCTAGAAATAAGAAGCCTATCAGACACTATCGTCCCTGCAAAAAAAATATTAAATATGCATACAATACGCATAATTCAAGCATCATATGCATAACTCACGCATACCATACGCGTATCATATGTATAACTCATGCATAAAATACGCATAACTCACGCATACCATACGCATATAAATATTCAAACATAAAATAAGTTGCATTTGTTACCTTTCATTATACTTCTTCAAACATTCATGAATAAAATTTCTCTTATCATAACTCAAACTCAGAATACCTTTGTAATTTTCTATTTCAGTTGCATAAATAGGAATTACAGGATTTATATGAATGTCATATACTGTCACTGGTATTGATTCATTTGGATTTATATATGGAATAAGTTGTATTTCTGCTGGGATTGGCTCATTTTGTGGGATTGGCTCATTTCTGGATGGGATTGACTCATTTTGGGGATTGATTTATTGAGTCTGTGGGGAGCGATATCTGATTTATGTTTCTTATTGGAAGATGAAGAGTAGCTAACAAATTTTTGTGAGGAAATATTTTGTTATGATCAATGTAATTATTGAGCTTGACCTCAATAACTTCAACTCTTTTAGTTAGGTCTTCAAACTTTGTGCTTAGCCTATCTTTAAATTCAAGAAAAAGTTTTATGCATGTTTCTTGGCAGGATTTGATTATTCTTTCTTGGAGAGATTCAAGTGCTTTAACAGAAAAACTAAAGTGTGGTTGCTGAGGAGATTGGTGGGGGTCTTGCTGAGGAGATTGGTAGGGGTCTTGCTGAGGAGGTGGAGTATGATGGGGAGATTGGGGTGGTTGTTTTGATGGGTGGATATTTCATGAGGGGAATCAGGGGATGGAGTGCTGTCTGATGAATATTTCTTGGCATTAACCATATCCATTTCAGCCTGGGAAACTATCTGGAGGACATTATAAATCTGATTTTTCCTTATATTAATAAATAAGTTAGTGACCACCTCTGTAGTATATACAATATCATCGGCCCATCGTAGAAAATGGGGCCTTTTGTCAGTATACATAGAAGCATGAAAAGAAGTATGCTCCAAAAATCAAATCTGCATAAGATGAAAGAAAATTTTAGCACTTACATTGAGCTAATAAAATTTTGAATGAATTTAGCAGTTAGCATTTAGCACTCATAATTAGCAGAGGTACAAAATCGTTGATGTAACCTGTTGGCTTCTTATTTAAAATCTTGGAGGAGGCCTTATTTAACTCTCCAACTAAAAATTCTCTAATTGAACTAGCTCCGTTTATTGACAAAAAATTATTTTGATTATTTGCTATTCTTTGAAGCAACCAAGGGATTTTGAAGTTATTAAGTTGAAAAAGTAAATTTGAATATAAATACATGATAAAAGTTCATAACATAGTCTCGGGGGGGGGTTTGCTTGTTCAACTCCAGCATGTCTGCCTTAATTTCCGATGATGTAACTGAAGTATGTGCTAAGGAAAGCCAGGATATTTATCCTTCTTTATTTGGCAGACCAGTAAGAAAGGTCATTCATCAACAGTGAAAGGAATGGAGTCACCTTTTAGAACAAATTATTGCTTTGAAATGTTCCACCTTGATATCAGCTCATAAATAAGAGGGACATTTTGCTAAAACCCAAGAAATTGCAAAAACTGTATGATCTTTAAACGTTTCAATCTGTCCACGACTTCAGGAGAAATTTGCTGAGCAAAGTTATCACAGATTGATCAAAAAGTAGAAACATAGCATCGATAGATAATTAGACGAACATGTATCTGAAAATTTAAAAAAAAAATATATAGAATAAGTAAATAAAATACACACAAAAAACGCACAACATAAGCATAAAATATGCATAACATAAGCAAAGATCACACACAACGTATGCATAGAGTACTCACAACATATGCACAAGAACGCACATTTCAGAAAATATGGTAGCAAATTATACTCACGCATAAAGTACGCACGCATGCAGTATGTACGCACAATATAAGCAATTATCACGCACAGTATACGCATAACATAAGCATATAGTACGCACAACATACGTGTAGAGTATGCACAACATACACATAGAGTGCTCGGTGCTTAAAATTTAGTTAAAGCTTATGTTTCAAATTTCAACATAAATTCATAAACCTTAAATACAGAGAAAACCCGATGGAATTAAAGTATCAAACATTTAAAAAGTTTCGAGAAGCATCGCATACGCATAGCGTAAGCATAAAAAAATGAAGAACATCAAAACCTTAAACACCTATACATAGCATAACCATAAAATACGTTGAACTAAACAGAAATCATGGTAGCAAATTACCTTTTTCTTTGTGGGTGACGACATCTAAGAAGGAACGAAGGGAACGCTTGGAATTGCTCCGGAGTGAATGCTTGAAAGTTGGAACGTTTGCTGGAACTTGAAAACCGTAACGCAGCGTTTGACATTCGACTTTTACCAAGGTTTAAATGTTGATGCCACGTCGACATCTCACTAGGCGACAGGACTCCACGTCGGCAATTAGGGGTCCGAACTGAAAAAAAAATAGGTTAATTTTATTAGAGGCGGCGCCTAAAAAATGTGAGGGGCGCGTCTCATTAAACTTGAGGCTTACGCCTCAAAACCTTAACTTATTGCATAGGCTTTGAGGCTTAAAGGGACCACGTTGTGCTGAGGCGTGCCTCAAGGTGCGCCTTTTATTGCGCAATTTTAAAACATGCCTTGTAGAAAGAGGCAAAAACCAGTATTTGAACACTTGAGTAAAGTCATCCCACTTGATATGCATGTTAGGTATTCCTCCAAATTTGGCTTGATGCTCGTGGGCTCCGAAAATTCGGCCCCGGCCTCCGCTCGCGCTTTTCTTTTTATTCGACGAGGGAGTTTTAATTGAATAAGTTCTGAGGTAAATTTTGGAAGGCAGATGGGTTTGTAGATAAGACACTACCCAGAGATTTCGCCCTCATTTTGTGAGGACTTTATGATCTGAGTTCTGGTTTCCTATAGGCGCAAGCCCCTATAGTTAATTACCCCTCCCGATCACGAGAGAGAACTTTCGATTAAGGCTAGTAGTCAATCAGATACGTAGAGATACGTGTTATCTGGCATATAATAGCAGCAATAGGTTTGGAATTTTTTTTACCGGCTTTAGTATCTCTCTCTCTCTCTCTCTCTCTCTCTCTCTCTCTCTCTCTGCCGATGCGTTGCGAATAGGACAGGGATGGGAGGAGCAGGAGGTCGGGAGGTTTGCAAATGGAAGAGGTGAGTGAGAAGCAGAGATCGTGAGCAGCCGAAGAGGAGGGGTTTCGGTTGCTTTTAAAGGCCTAGGAGAACAACGAACGAGGAGCTTCATATGGGAATCCCGCGAGGAGACGCTAACGGCGTCGAATGCACAGGGATTTTGACGGGATTTCAGGCGTGTTTTGCGGAGGATTTCGACAGAATTCTGGGATCCGTCGGGTATGTGCTGTAGGATTTCTACGTTGCCCTTTTTTTCTCTTTTTCCCTTTGGTTATTGTTCAGAGGTCAACAATGCTGACCTCTCCACCACCTTTCAGCCTCACCATATAAAAGTTGCTAATGTAACTTTTCTTTCTTATGGACAGAACATTCCTTCTAAAATCTTCTCAATCATCAACAACCAATTCTCTGCCTCAATTGGTTCTTCTACTCTCTTAAATAAGGGTGGTCTCATATTCTAAAACATCTTTAAGTACTTATCCATAGTCATACCACTACCACCACTACTTGATGGTTGATTCCTTGAGTCCTGAGTTAGTTATGTTATTGTTGTCATCATTTAGGTTAGTGCTTCAGGATTAACAACAATATTAGGCGCTGTCCTTTCCACTTCCACATCTTGTTCAAAATCATTTTGGTTCTTGTTATAAAATAAGATATTTTATTTGACAAATTTGTATCTTAATCTTAAATCATCAATAATCACCCTAATGTCTCTCTCAATATGAATCATATCTTAATGTGCTGTGATGCAACTTTTGTCACAACCCGACCCGTAGACTCGAACTAATGAGGTGGGTATTGACAGTCGGACAGTTGTAACATTTTAGTAAATTACATAAGCAAATTAACATACTTTTCAAAAATCTAAAGAGCCACAGCCACTAATACAAAATTTTCATAACTATTGATACCACTTTTCAAAGTAAAACAATTATATCAATCATATTTTATATGTTCGTATTTGTGCGCCGTCTTCTGTAGATGTATTTCTCTTCTCTTTTAGCCTTTTCTATTTTTTTGAAGACTTATCTGGAAATATTAGTTTAATAGATTGAGTTTATCATGTAAACTCCGTCGGTAATCTTTCTATATGTATAACAATTAAACATGTCAAAATAAAATGCATATTATTTTTTTCATTTTATATACAATATTAAAACTTGTATAAACAGTCTTATAACTTTTAGTATATGCATCTCATTTTTCATTTCATTAATTCATTCCTTTATACATTTCATATACAATGCATTTCATAAAATTTAGCATGTATTCATTTTCCAATTCAATTTGTATAAGAGCCACAGCCACTAATACAAAATTTCCATAACTATTGATACCACTTTTCAAAGTAAAATAATTATATCAATCATATTTTATATGTTCGTATTTGTGCGCCGTCTTCTGTAGATGTATTTCTCTTCTCTTTTAGCCTTTTCTATTTTTTTGAAGACTTATCTGGAAATATTAGTTTAATAGATTGAGTTTATCATGTAAACTCCGTCGGTAATCTTTCTATATGTATAACAATTAAACATGTCAAAATAAAATGTATATTATTTTTTTCATTTTATATACAATATTAAAACTTGTATAAACAGTCTTATAACTTTTAGTATATGCATCTCATTTTTCATTTCATTAATTCATTCCTTTATACATTTCATATACAATGCATTTCATAAAATTTAGCATGTATTCATTTTCCAATTCAATTTGTATAAGAACACCGTCTAAATGTATCAATAAAGGTACAATCATTTCTATTTCCTTTTTCATTTTTACTTAATGTGCTCGGGTACGTTGCTTCCCCATCCAATACCATATGAGGGCGACTCCTGTAATTTGCATGTATATCATTTTCCTTTTTTCATTTATCACATTCATTCATTTATGCTTCTTATATGTATATAAGTATCATATATTATCATTTTCATATACCTCCTATATCATCAATTCTATATACCTTCATATTCTTTCATGTTCTTAAGGTAATCAATATATATAGTCATAACAATCTATATTTATCCAATTTACTACCATGTATGAAATTGAATTTACATTGTTTGTCTCATAATAGTTTTAAAAAGTAAGTTAAAACAATTTTATAAAATATTGCATTCAGAATTGTAATGGAAATACAATAAGAATTTTTTAAACAAAACTGTAATTATCCATTTTGATTCTTTCAAATCCTCGATCCGTGGAAATAACTTTCCGCAATAAAACCTTAGACATACACAAACATCTAACTATTATCATCTTATAAATTTTTACTCATATAAATATTGCTTTAATAAATTCTTACCTCCAATCTCCTTTATTTTAGATCATTTCAGTTGTCATCTTCTTATATTGGGTTAACCAATTCTCAACTGCAAAATGCTTTTAATTTGTCTTAACCATTGCTAATGATAACATTAAATTATTTATTAATATGATTACAACATCTATTGAAAATCTTATACAATTCTAATTAGCTCGATAAGTCTTCTTCCCTTTCTCTTTGAATCAAGACACGTCCCACCAGATTTCTCATTTTTATTTATTAATCACTTCCCACCAGATTTCTCATTTTTATTTATTAATCACTTGTTATGTCACTAATTAGAGAAATAAAATATTAATAATTGTATGTAAAAGAACAATTAAATTCACTTACTCTTTTCAGTCGATAAAAATGAAAAAAATCTACTGATTTGATCTTAAAATTTTATTCACTTTTTTCAATTCCTTCTTCTATCTCCCTTTAATGTAACATAATATTCCTAGGATTAATCACAGAATAAGAGAAATGTCAAAAGAAATAAATTGAAAAACTTATTTCCTTCTTCCCCTCAGTCGCCTCTCATGACATAACACAGCTCCCTTGCGTTTTCTTTTCCAGGAACGAATGGAATGGACTTTCTCTCGCAAGTAGTTAATTTACTCCCACGTACGCAACCCTTCGCTCAGAATCGCAAACCGACTCGTCTGGGTTGCAATTTGTTCGCCTCTGTTTTGTCCCTGTTGCGCTTTTAATTAAAACTGGCCTGTTCAATTGAACCAACCAGTCTAAACCAGTTCATTACACTGAGTAAACTAGGTAACTTCAATCGGGTTTCTTATACGGATCCTTGTGAATATTCTGATGGTGATCTGTCGTACTCGCTAAAGCTAATAATTAGTTCAATTTGATTGAAGTGTTGGTATTATTAAAATCTAGCTAAGGTTCACTGCTTATCTGTTTCTTTTAATTGGTGGTTCGTATTCAGAGATTTATTATGATTTAACCTAGGCTTGGGGGATTCAAAATTTTCTCATTTCAGTTCATTTTTCCACAGGCGTGCAATGGGGTTGCATCGAGCCGTAGCACTTTGTGTTGACCATTGTGCTGCTTCAGAAATAGCAATTGACGATGGCTGGTACAAAACTGTAGTTTTAACTGGTGGAACTGCTTGCTTGCCAGGATTACCTGGTATGCTGATGAAAATTGCTTGCATATTTCCCGAGCAGTGTAATGAATGATATTTTGAACTTATTTTTGCCTGTTTGATATGTATCCTTTTCAGAGAGATTGGAAAATGAACTGCGCAAACTTCTTGAACCATCAATATCTGATGGAATAAAAGTCCTTCCCCCTTCACATGGAGCGGATTCTGCTTGGTTTGGAGCAAAACTCATTAGCAATGTACGCTAAATTAAGTGCATGTTTTACACAAGGGTTCATTTAATTGCTTGAGGATAGCAAACATGTTTTTATAAAACAATTAAATTTATTTTTTTCATTTATTTGATTGTAAAATTAACTTGGTTAGAAAGTATTAAAAATGACCTTTATTTATTAGATTTAAATGAGAATTTGACACCTATAAGACACAATGAAGAAAAAATATTCATGTAGCCGACCCCACGTAGTGAGATAAAGGCATAATGATCTTCTTGTTGTAGTATTTGAGTGAGATAAAAATCTTTATATCTTTAGATATTTTGAGAGAATTTTGTGAAGCATGAGTCATTATTGATTTGTAACAAGAGCCATCTAAATAATGAACTCAGCAATTATTATAATTTTTATTGTTGTTGTTGTTGGTCTTTTAGGAAAATTGAGTGTCGAAGCACATATTTCATGTAAGCAGAAATTGATCTAAATACAGTAACAGTAATTTTTAAAGTTTTTATCAACTAAACTAGCTTCTATTCACAATTTTATTATATTCAAAAACATGCTTTGTAATTCCAAGCAATAAAATGAGGCCTAAGAGATATCTTTTGTAATAAATAGTTTTTTTTCTTGTTGATTATTAAATACGGTTTTGTGGAGGAAAGTGCCGGAAATAATGTACTTCGCTGATTTATTCTTCCTTGTTTCTGTACAGGTAAGCACCTTTCTTCAAGCATGGTGTGTTGATAAGAAACAATTACGTCAGAGGTACCGACGCAATGCATCACCATATCCCATTGCATGGTAATTACTTCATTATATTTTGACTTCCTTGCAATGTTAAAACCTTGCAGCTTTGATCCTGTATGTGATTCTTTCCTCGAAAACTTATTATTCAATTTAAAATATGATGCTACAAATGACCTCGCAGAATGAATAATGTAGGAAGCTTGATTTTTAACTATAAGTGTTACAGCACATTGTACAGTGTTATTATGTAAAGTTTATTGACATGAAAATAATTTCTTCTAGTGGTTCTGTTACTTCTCTGGAGGAAAAAAGGTTTAGGAACAGATTATGTAGAAAAAAATGTATCTGTTACATGATTTGGCAATAGATGCTGCTCATTCTTTAGCTAAATATCTTTCAATTTTCTGGAAGAGGCTCAGCACAAAAGGTCGGCCCAAAGAAGACTTGCAGGTTCTCATTATTTCCTCTGAAATTATGCTATAAATCATATCAAGATGAGCTTGAAAATCATGAAATTTGCTTTTTGATTAGTGCTATATAAAATTTTTATATGCAACACTTCTCAAGGCAAATTTAATGCTTCAAGTTCATCTTGATATAATTTTTATTAGTATATTCTAGCACAATTTTTTATTTATCCCTCTAATTTTTCAATTTGTATCATATAATAGTCCAAAATCTTATCTATCAAGATATTATCTGCTTTGGCCTAAGGGCCTTATAGATTTGCCCATTTTGTGTAACTTCATAGGAGGCCACTCATCCTTAATTTCTCTTAGATGAGCACACTTAACTGCGGAGTTTCTTAATAAAATTATAATCATTACACCAAAAGACGCATCGATGATTAAGAGTTTAACTTTATTTTACTTAAGGGGTTTCACAATTTCCCCTACTTAAGTAACTGATGCCCTTGTCAGTATCTTTATTTCATAATCATCCATTAGTCAGATGAGATTCTAGAGGTAGCCCTTATAAGTTCCAAGTGTTGACTCCCATAACATAGCATTTTGTCTCATACATGGTTCAAGAGGTGACTCCCATTGCGTAACATTTTGTCTTATATGGCACTTAATTCTCATTTTTTAGTTGATGTATTGTTCTGATACTATTTGTAATAACCTAAACTCTTAAATATTGAGATATTAACCGCTTTGATCTAAGGCCTTATGATTTTGCCCTGTTTGTGTAATTTCACTGGAGGTCACCCATCCTTGAATTTCTCCAGGATGAGCACACTTAACTGTGGAGTTTCTTAATTAAATTTTAACCATTACACTAAAAGATGCATCGATATATAAGAGTTTAGTTTTATTTTACTTAAGCGGTTTCAAATATCCAACTAATATTTCTGAGATTTGATTGTTTCATGTTTATAGGACTCGAGTTCACTTCTCAAGACCATTATTTAATTACTAGTAACACATTGCTTATAGTAGTTATTTTTACTATTTAATTAACTTTAATAGCTATAAATTACGACTTCAGTTGGTACACATTTCTTAATGCTTTCTAAAGCAACTTTTTAGTATAAATTTTTTAGTTTAAAAAAAATGTACTAAAAAACTGATTTAAAAAATAGTAAGAAAACTATACCAAATAAAGTCTAAGTAATTTAAGTTATGATTAATGTTTGATGTAATTAGTAGTAATAACTAGTTAAGTGGTCATTAATGCCTAGATTCCTTAGCATAAAAAAAATCCCATTTGATTGTGTACAGTTTCTCAAGTTGAGTACAAATGTAGGAGTGATTCAAAAGAAGTGAATTGAGACTCAAGTAATTGGGAGGCCAAACATATTTAAGAGAACAATGAACATATAGCCATAAGTATCGTCTAGTTGTAATGAATTCATCCACTACATAAAAAAAAAAAAATGCCTAAATTTTACGTCTAATGAGATCTGAATTATGGGAACTGATGAATCTATTAATGTTATCTTTGAATGGTTATTAGTTTAGTTAGTTAGCCCTACGAAAATCTCTCGAAGAGAGGAAACAAATGCCCAAAGTTTTTTAATAAAAAAGCTAGCAGGATAAATCATCCTATCTTATTATTAATTTTAAAACTAGTAATTCATACCAAGATTCTCAAGCCCTCAAATATCAATTAGTATCTACCCAGATATTTTAATACCTATAAATCTTAGTTAGGCTTAGTTTGGAATAGTTTTAGACAATTATTTTTTATGCTTTTAAAAAAAATTGGACTGAAAAATAGCTTATAAAACAATAAAAACGTTGTCCCAATTGAAACCTTAGGCTTTGTTTGTGAAGGCAGTGTCGTGTCGGACACGGTGTCGGACACTGCACGCCTCTTTGAGGAGAAGTGTCGGTGCATCATAGGTTAAGGCATATTTATTTCATGTAAGAAGAATGCATTAAGTATTTCTATATTAATCAGGATCATTTTAGGTCTGATTTAAACATATTTATTTGTAATCGATAAAATATGATTTTCAAATCTTGGAGATGAATTGATGATAATTGAAAAATAAAAGAGAAAGTACCTTAACTCTCGCAGCTCTACCTTATGGGTTTATGGATTTGTTGTGGAAAGTAGAAATAGATCAAGAGGGGATATTTTGGTGTTTTGTAGTAGTTGGAGGGACAAGTTATGTGCATAAAAGACATTAGAAATTTTATTTTGAATATTATTAGAACCGTTTTTGTCATAATAGGGAGGGTAATATGCTCAATTTTAAAGTTATATTTAAAGAGTTATAATTATTAATTAATAAGATTAAAATAAATATAAGTTATGTTGAAATTTGAAAAAATGATTATCAATCTTTAATGCTATATCATTTAGTAAATTAAATACTTTAAAGGTTAGTGATAACATAATTATTCAATAATAAAGATTAATTTAAAATTGTTCTATGTGTATAGGGGTGTCAAAATTTGACATGACCCGAAAATTTAACTCAAATCTAACCTAAAAATTTTGAGTTAGGGTCAATCTGTTTGACAAACAAATTGGGCTCGAGTTCCAAATTTAGGCTCATTTAAAAAATCGACAAGAGTTTGGATCAACCAGCTAACTCAAAGTGGACCCAAATCTGACTCAAGTCCCTTGCCTAGGCATCGCCCTGCTCTCGCACTCCCTCTCACATGCTATAGTGGTTGAAGTCTAGCATTCATGCGCCCGCTGTCACATTCAGCCATTCACTCACACGGCCACATAGCCCTAGCGACCTAGCCTGAAAGATTGAAATGTCGAACCTGAAGTCCAGTGCGATTGTGCCTCTACCTGCTGCCCGCACTTGCGCAGGCATAGTTCCACACAATGCACACAGCCTAGTGCCCTAGCCTGCACATTTGCATTCGCGCCCGCGCACTGCCTAAAGTCCTGCACTCATGCTCGTATGTTGTAGCGTCCGAAGTTTTGCACCTGTAGTTTCATATTGGGTCAGGTCAACCCAAAAACCTGAAGAATCAATTCCGGGTTGAAATTTCTAACCCGTTTCTAAAAATGGATCAGGTTTGGGTTGTGTCAAACAGTTGTATGTCAATATCGGGTTCGACCAAAACCCGACTGACAATCCAATTTTGACACCACTATGTGTGTATTTATTTAAAAGGGAGGAGCAATAAGATAATTATAAGAGGAATTTAGAAAATATTATGATGTCAATAATTGCAATATTGATTATATATTTTTAGCAGGTAATAAGTTAAAGGAGGGTCGTATATGAGGATTGACTAAGGAGGCAAAGCAAGTTTGGTTAAGGTTGCTAACCTAATTTCTAAAATATTATAGCTGATATATCATCAAGGAAATATCTTGATCGGACATGAATCTCGAGGTAAAATCAAGTTGGAAAATTTCGAAATTAAATCCGGTGCAATATGAACTCTGATTTCAACAAACAACGTTTCAAAAATGCAAACCCAACGACACAAGATTGGACCTAATCTGAGCACAAATTAGTTCAAATCAAAAACCCAAAACACATTTAGAAGGTTCAAACTATAATTTTGAGTGCCAAATGGTTTCCAAACGTGACATACTTATAGAAGAGGCATGATTATACGAATCCAATGAGCCCAAGATTGTCAAATTATGATATCATTAAGACATTCAAGTGCTTAGTAAATTATCCATAATTAAGGGGTTCAACGTCGTCCGTTCGTTCAAACCTTTTACAAATTACCCTTTATCTCTCTCCTATTTATTAGTCATATCACTCTCAAAAAAGTATAATTAGATCCCTTATTTCTCATGGAAGGGAACCCACGCAAGGAGAGGAGGAAGATAGTTCTCTTGCAACTAAACTCTTCATCGACCACCGCCAAACTTCAGCCGGCCACCGACTATCGCTAAACTTTCGTCCGCCTACCGACGAACGTTGGACTTTTACCTGACCACCAACTAACGTCGGATTTCTGCCTGATCAAGGACTGACTTTGGACTTACATCCGACCTTCAAATTTCAATCCAACTGTTGATTATTGTAATATGATCATCCTCGATTTTAAGGATGAATAAGACACTTTTAATTTATTCAAATACTAGTATAATCATTTCAACTGGGCGCGACCCCATAGTTATGTGCTTAATTTACTCATCTTTACTGTCCTACTCGTAAATATTTTAAATAAGTTTATTTATTCCTAATTTTCAACATTTTCATTAAATTTAATAGTTTATGTTAATTATATGTCAATAACAATTAAGTAATTAGATTGAACTTAATAAACTAAAGCTTAATTATAACCCATTTGATTTATAAAATTATTAAGATGTAAAATCATAAATAATATTATGTATTTATCTATTATATAAATTCATTAAGTTAGGATATCTATAATATAAAGTTCATTGTTTCTTTTAGAAGGGTTTCATTTCAAACCGTTTTTTTACTGTTTTTTAAAATAATTTTTTAGTATAAAAAGTTACAAAAATTTTGAATATTTTTGTATTTAAAAGTTGCTTTAGAAAGCAGCAAAAAAATGTCCTAAATGAAACTTAAGTGGTGTTAGAGGTAGTAATTTAAATCGTCACAAAAGATGTGTACAACAACACCAAAAACAACATCAAGCTTTTGTCCCACTACGTGGGGTCGGCTACATGAATTCATTTTTTCCATTGTGTTCTATTAAAATTCAAATTCTTATTTAAATCTAATAAAGAAATATCATTTTTTATATTTTCTAACCAAGCCTTTTTAGACGAAAGATGTGTATTAAAAAAAAATTTATGTGCTCTAAAACCATGGCAAGCTTAATACACAATTTTTATAAGAGAATCTTCTGTCGAATGGGTTATAGCATCAAAGATTAAACTTTGCAAAGGACAGAATGCTTTTTATGCTAGAGATTTTCAATTCAACTTTAATTTTCTTTTATATAGTTGTTGCGTCCAGGAGTATTCGCGGCGGTAGAGAAATATAAAGTTTAACGTCTTAGTGTTGTATGAAAATCCGGCACACAATCAGATAAAAAAGAGAGGGTGCATCATCCATTAAAGACACCAAGATTTTACGTGAAAAATTCCTGAAAAAGGTGGAAAAACCACGGGACCTGACCTAATATGAATGAATCCACTAGTATTGTAGTTGATTACAAATGAGGTCCTTCCTCAGGGGAAGGTCTTAGTTTGATGTACATCCTATAAAGTACATTATATGGTGAAAATACAAAGCAACATTGTTGATGTGTTTGTTTGGTCTGAAGGACTGTAGTCGGTGTGCGACGTAATTCGGAAGGACCATATTCTGTGGCGACGGGCGACGTAAGTCAGAAGGACTGTAGTTGGCAGGCGACGGAGGTTAGAAGGTATGTAGTCGGCAGGCGACGTAAGTCTGAAGGACCGTAGTCAGCGGGCGACGGAAGTCTGATAGGAGCTCCCCAAGAGAAATGAGGGGTCTATTTATAGATTTATGGAGTGGCATGACCTATAAAAAGGTGAGAGATCAGGGGCAAATTGGGAGTGATTTGAATGGACGGCCGATATTGAATCCCTTGATCATGGACCGTTCATTAGACATTTCAAGGTCTTAATGATGTCGGAATTTGGCAATCTTGGGCTTGTTGGATTTGTCTTGTCGAGCCGCTTGATTTGACTATAAGCACATTATGTTTGGAAAGCGTTTGATAACTCAAATTGTGGTTCGAACCTTCCAACAGCGCTTCGGGTCCTTGATTTGGACTCATTTGGGCTTGGATTGAGTCGAATTTGGTGTCGTTGGGTTCGTATTTCCGAGACGCTCAGTTTGATTGTAAATTCGCTGAAATTGGAGTTTAGATGATCCCAAAATTAATTTTTGAAGTCTCCAGCTTGATTTTTGCCTCAAGCTTCATGCTCGGTCAAGATAATTTTCGAGGATATATCAATAGTAGAAGAGAGTTGAGATTTGTGAGTTGTGAGTTTAGTTTCTCTTTGATAAATTAGTATTTAATAGATAATTATATGGCTTTTTAATTCAAGCAATAAAAATTAAGGAAATTTTCTAAACAACTTCCCCTTTGCTTATGACATTTTTTAGCTCATAAAGAGAAGCACAAGTCATTATGGCGAAGGTGCCTATTTACATGGAACTAATAGGATAGATACCCAATGACACTCATGTGCCACTTAGCAGCATACTTGAGTCAAGTTTAGTCATAAGTTGGCTTGAACTTGAATTATTAATGAACTTATGAGGCGAGCTTATCAAGCTGCGATATGGAGCTTAAATTACAGTTTGTATATTACATAAGCTCAAGCTTAAAGTTGATGGGCTCTAGCATGTTGACTCACAAGCTGACTTGATTAAAATATGATGGAAAATTCGAAATTCCATGTCTCCTCAGTTAGGTTAATTTATCCTGAGCTAATTCATAACAAGTCTCATGAACTTATTTTTTCGTCAAACATTATCGGCCCCACCATGAGTCCTTCCATTGATCCTTCTTTGGGGAGCTCCTATCACAATTTCTTTACTTCATTGTCTATGAGAGTTTGATGAAGTGAAAGAGAACTCGAGATCATAAGTTGAGCTCAATTCATCAGTCAATAAGTTGAGTCAAGCTTGAGCTTAGTATATGAACTCAACTCGAGCTCAAGCATAATCCTAGATAGATGAGCTGAGCTTGAGTTAATTATGACTAAAATTTGCGCCAACTCATTTGAACCCCTAGTGCCACTTAATTTTATGTCCTGAAAGACTACAAGTCTACAATTATGGGCACCAATTGAAGCCCACCAAAAAGAGCTACTAAAGAAAACCAATGCCACACCATGGTGCTTTATATACTAGCAAACATCCCCTTATACTTAAATGATAAAATTCAATATATAATTGAAATAAAAAAGAAAAATAATGATGCTTTGTATTTTTATGTTGGCAATTCTAGTTAAATAAGAAAAGTTAAAGAATATAATTTCACAATAAAATCTTGGATTTTCTCTTGTTATGAATTTTTTTTTATTCGAAGAAGACAATAAAAACTTTGATTGTAATATAATGTAGATAAATAAGTAAAAGTAAAAACTATAGGCTAAAGTAGATTTAAAAAAGAATATTCTTCTAACATTTATATCTATTTCTTTTTCATTATAGAACTGCTGAAACTAGAGTAAATTTATCAAATTATTCATAGATGGTAATTTTTCTTAGCCATGATTAATTAAATAATTCAAAATTTAATTTCCTTTGAATTAAGACTGAATTAAATATTGTTGATATGCCACCAAAAACATGATCCAATCAAGCATGAAAGTTGGCATAAGCAAAGTTGTAAAAATAGGACCAAAGGTAGAACCGGAAAAGAGATGTTCAAGGTTCATTGGTTCAACCAGGGTCGAATTGGATGACGTAACAATAAGATATCTTTGCAAAAAATTATGAAATAATATAATTTTGGGACTAAAAAAAAAATTCATACATAAATAATATATTCCAGTATCTTAAAGTTAAATATTAATAATTATTAATTTATGTTATATATTAAATACAAAGAATTACTAATTTTAAATTTAAATGTAAATATCTTCATTCCATTTAAGAATTATTTACTATATACATAACTATAATACAAAAATAATTATAAATTTAAGAAATTTAAAAATTATTATAATCATTTTTTATTTGAATATTTTATACATTTTTTTTTTTTTCAAAAAAATTCTCATTGAAGCAATCCACCATGCACACATTGTAGAAATTTTACTAGTTGTTTAGTCTTACATCACTTAAGATTTGTATTGTGTTGCTTATATAGCTCTTCTTGTATTCATGATTTAAGAGCCCACATGGAGTGGTGGAACCATGTGAGTATAATACATAATAATTTAAATTTTTTGGATATTATTAAATAAAATGTGTTATATATAAATTAATTTAATATTCAATAAAATATGTTATATTAAATGAAATTATTTAAATATATCATGAATTGAAGCGCTCTGCTTTAAAAAACCAGGATCGATCCTCGCTGGTTACTGTTGGACCGATTTTTCATAAAGATGGAACCGACCATAAGACCGATTCATAATTGAACCGGTCGAACCGACTGGTCCAGTCCGACTTTCAAAACCATGGGCACAAGTACTTGAATTAGAAATTTTATTGATCAAATCCGAGATTACTTAAACTTCGATTTCAATAATCCTTTAATCAAAACGTGTATCTTGACATGAAAAATCTAACTAGCCAAAAATCGTTCAATTCTATTAACGTTAAGATAGTCAAATGCTTAAAAATTATTTGAGGAGGTTGAGATATCCACAAGAAGAATTACAAATGAGAGAATCTAGAGCTTTAGCTGCCAGACTCACATCACCAATATGAGGAGGTCAATGTTCGCCGTCTACACGCACCATCACCAATAAGGCCAACTTACCCGATACCAATGCCAACACTAAAGTCCTCGTCACCAAATGTCTACAATGGTTCCCGACACCAATGTCGATACTTAATGACACCAATAAGCCAACACTTATTGCTTCACCAATGTTAATGACCCAAGATTAATACTCTTTGACCCGGAAAAGTCCGATCTACGAATACCAGGCTCGCTACCGAGTTCTAGCTCTTTATCCTCCCCGGTAGTAGGCTCGCTGCAATGAATCGATTCACTCACTCATGTTTGAGTCTTTTTACACATTTTAGCGAATTGAGGGAATAGGACATCTTGCCAATAAGGCAGAAGCCTGTCGTCGACAATAACATCAATGCTCATCATCACCACAAACAACTTTTCTATTAACACGAGAGGGTATTTTTTTATAACACATAGAGTTAGACTTTATAATTTTTTTCTTTTTAAAATTTTCATGCAAAAAATCTCATTTCTTATAAGTTGATCGAAACTTATTTTATTAATATATGTAAAAAATTTTCATATAATGATAGGATAATAAAACGCTCTATAATCAAAGTTGTGACATGGGTCAACCTAATTTATCTCAAGTTAATTATGCTACATAGCAATTCGATTTGCTGTAGCCTGTGATTTTTTTTTTTTTTTTTTTTTTTTTTTTTTTTTTTTTTTTTTTTTGAAGGTTTTTGAACTGTTCAAAGTCAATATTGATTTCTAACTATAATCACATAATTATGAGGAAAACCAAATAAACCCCTCAAGAAAATAAGAAAAAAATATTTAGACAAATATAAAGCTGAATATATGGGATGTAATTTTAGTATTAATAGATCTAATGAGGGGATTGTGACTTTGGGTAATCAAGTCATTAATGAGAGTACACGTTTTAGATATCTTAAGTTTATTGTTGAGAGTGATGGTGAAATAGATGAGGATATTATTAGTAAAATTCAAGTTGGATGGATGAAGCAGAGGAATGCATCGGGCTTGTTGTGTGATACAAAAACCCCTCTCAAACTTAAGGGAAAATTCTATAAGATGGTAGTGAGAACTGTAATGTTTTATAGTGCAAAATGTTGGCCATTAAAAGGGAAGCATGATATTAAGTTAAGTATTGTATAGATGAGGATGCTTAGGTGGGTGAGTGGCTTTACTCTTAGAGATAGGATACAAAATGAGCATATAGGTGAAAATGTTGGAATAGCTCCAATGAAAGATAAGATTAGAGAGTCTCCTTCGATGATTTGGTCGCATAAAACGACAGTCTTTCGATGAACCGGTTAGGAAAGTATATGTATTAGATTTTACTTATGTTAAAAAAGATAGAGGTAGGCCTAAAAAGACTTGGTTAAAAAATATTTGAAATGACATTTCTTTATTAGATTTAGATGAGAATTTCACTTTTAATAGGACACAATGAAGAAAAAATGATTTATGTAGCCGATCCCACATGGTGGGAAAAAGGCTTGTTGTTGTTGTTGTTGTTGCATTATAATGTTTTTTTAATAAACAATAAGAAAACTATCCCAAGCCAAGCCTAATACTCTATTGAAAAATCATACAAAAGCTATAATGAATTTGATAAATAATTAGTCTATTGAGACAATAAATTTAGTAAAAGCAATCATAAGGAGAAGAAAATAAGCATAAGCTTCCATTTCCTCCGTGTTTAACTATTCATAAAATAAAATGTTATAAGGAAAGCAGGGGTCATTACATAAACCATTAGAGTAATCAGAAACAGAATTCCTTCCAGTGAAATTTTTAGTGTAATTTACACCAATCAGTTGTTCAAATCAGTAAATTACCATAATATTACACATGATTACTCTTCTTTAGCCTCTTCTAAATGAATTTCCTTTCCCCATCTGTACATTCATGAACTGCCATTTCTATCTTAAGCCACTTAATCATTAAATGCGCATGAAGAATATAGAATATAAACTACAAGCTTTAGTAAACCTTTCCCAAGCCCATATAAAATTATCATCTCTTGGGTAGAACGATCAGGCAATCAGAAATCACTTCTAGAAGCAGTCCCAAACAGTCATTCATTGTCGTCGTCGATAGATGTCCCTGATGACTCAAAGTGACCTCTATTATGAGGGAACATGGAGAAGCATTGTTGCTGGAATTCCGGAGGTGAGCTTGGTTCAAATACATGGTGGCCGAGCTTCAAGTTCACCTCGACGATGCCGCCAATGTCTCCACCATTGCAGCATTGCCTCCTGAATAACCGGTCATGTCTGAAGCTCTCAGAATCTACAGATGGGATACCCTTGAAGAGATTGCAAGCATCCCTATGTAGAGAATCACAGATTGCTGCAGGGGTTGAAGGGTCAGTTTTCTCTGAGTTTGGATAGAAATCAGTGGAGGATAAAGGTGTTGGGGAGTTTATTCTTGGTGTCTCAGCAAGGACTCCAGTTAGGCGTTGCTGCTCCTCAATGATTTTCTTCAGATACTTTCCCTGGGCATCTATCCTCAGCTTCAGCTGCCTTTGTACCTGAGGTAAGTCTTAAAAGTTTGGTTCATTGAAGAGCTATACAAGTAGAATTTGTATAGTGTGCGTAGAATGAGTTTTTCAGGATTGAGACCATAGCGCTTTTTTAACTAGTAAATTCCGCCTTTATTAATATTACGACCACTATACAGGAATGTCAAACAGCAGCAATGAGACTGAGTTTTGTTTGGGGCAGCTTTCTTACCATTTTACAACAACAACAACAACAACAAGAAGCCTTTATCCCACTATATGGGGTCGGCTACATGAATCTTTTTTCTTCATTATGTCATATTAAAGATCAAATTTCCATCTAAATCTAATAAAAAAAGGTCATTTCTAATATTTTTTAACCAAGTCTTTTTAGTTCTACCTCTTTCTTAACATAAGTCAAATCTACTACATCTACTTTCCTAACCGGGTCATCGGAAGGCTGCCATTTTATGTGATCAAACCATCTAAGGTGAGTCTTTCTAATCTTATCTTCCATTGGAGTTACTCCAACATTTTCGCTTATATGCTCATTTCGTATCCCATCTTTAAGAGTAAAGCCACTCATCCACCTGAGCATCCTCATCTCTGCAACACTTAACTTAATATTATGCTTCTCTTTTAATGTCCAGCATTCTGCACCATAAAGCATTGCAGGTCTCACAAACATCTTATAAAATTTTCACTTAAGTTTGAGAGGGACTTTTCTATCACATAACAAGCCTGATGCATTCCTCCACTTCAACCATTCAACTTGAATTCTACTATAATATCCTCGTCTATTTCACCATCACTCTGAACAATAGACCCAAGATATTTAAAATGTGTGCTCTTATTAATGACTTGATCAACTAAAGTCATAATCCCTCCACTTGATCTATAATTACTAAAATTACAATTCATATATTCAATTTTAGATCTACTCAAATGAAAGTCTTTAGACTCTAATGTTGACCTCCATAATTGAAGTTTACCTTCAACTCCCTCTCTAGTCTTATCAACAAGAAGAATATCATCAACAAAAAACATACACCGGGGTACAACCTCTTGTAAATGTCTAGTGAGAACATCCATGACTAAAGCAAAAAAGATACGAGCTTGAGGCTGAACCAACTTAAATAGGAAAATACTTGGTCAAACCACTTTGTGTTTGAACACAAGTAACAGCTCTTGCATACATATCCTTAATGACTTGAATATAAGCATTATAAGCCCCTTTCTTATGTAAAACTCTCCATAGCACTTCTCTGGGAACTTTATCATATGCTTCCTCTAAATCAATAAAAATTATATGTAGATCCTCCTTATTCTCTCTATACTTCTCCATCAAACCTCTCAATAAATATATAGCTTCCATAGTAGACCTACCTGGCATGAATCTAAATTGATTTTGATAAACATTAGTGTCACGCCGCAACCTATGCTTCATAACTCTCCCCCGTAGTTTTAAGGTATGAAATATTAACTTAATTCTTCTATAATTCGCACAATCTTGTGCATCACCTTTATTCTTAAAAATATGAATCAACATGCTCATTCTCCACTCATCTTGCATCTTTTTAATCTTCAAAATTATATTAAGAAGTTTAGTAAGCCAAAGAAATTTCATAATCTCCTAAGCGTTTCCACACCTCTATTTGAATATCATCAGGTTCAACAACTTTTTCACACTTCATTTTCTTTAAAACCTCTTTAAGTTTGATTTTACTTAGATGCCGATAAAAACAAATTTTTTATTTTCATTTAAGGTCCTAAGGTTACTAAAGTCATTTGCATTCTCATAATCTTCATTAAAAAGTTTAGCAAAATATCTCATCCAACTTTATTGAATATCCTTTTCTAATAAAGGCACTTTTTATCTTCATTCTTAATACATTTCACTGTAACTAAATCATTATTACTCCTATCTCTTTGTTTAGATTATATATATATATATATATATATATTTCGCCCTCCTTAGTATCTAATTTATTATATAAATCATTAAAAGCTAAAATCTTTGTATTGCAAATTGCTTTCTTAGACTCTTTACAAACCTCTTTATATTTTTTCCAATTATCAGAGTTTTTAAAGCTAAACCAATTTTTATAACAAATCTTTTTATTTTTTATCTTTTTTTGTATATTTTGATTCCACCACCAACTATTTTTACTATTACTAGCTTTTCCATTTGATGCTCCAATAACATCTTTTGCAATATTCCTAATATCACTAGCTATTTTTTTCCACATAACATTAGCTTTCTCATGCATTAGATAAAATCTTAATATTTAGAATTTTACTCTTAAAAATATTTTTGCTAATAGCCCCAATCTAATCCTAGAACAACAATTTATTTTATTTTTAATTTTCTGTCACGTCATCTTAAAGTTCAAAACTAATAAGCGATGTTGAGTACATAAACTTTCACTCTGAATAACTTTATAATCTTTGCAATCTAAAAGATCTATTTTTCTTATAAGAAAATAATCAATCTGAGTTTACTATATCCATTCATATAAGTGATGAGATGCACATCTTTTTTCTTAAATAAAGTACTAGCAATTACTAAATGATAAGTTAAATAAAAACCTAATATGATCTTACCATATTCATTAGTCGCTCCAAAGCCATAGCTACCATGAATGCTTTTAAAATCATCTGCCTCTCTACCAGCATGTCTATTTAAATCTCGTCCAATAAAAAATCTTTCTTCGAGAGGTATCATTTGTATTAATTCTTTTAGGTCATTCTAAAATTTTAATTTTAAACATATATTCAAACCTACTTGAGAAGCATAATCGCTTGTAATATTAATAATCTTAGCATCAACAAGAATATTTAAAATTATAATTATATCTCAAATTCTATTAATTTTTACAACATTATCCTTCAAACTCTTATCTATAATCACATATACATCATTTCTAATATGACTTATACTAGAATATCATAGTTTAAATTCTAATCTATCAATCTTCTTAGCCTTCTCATACCAGAATATTATAGTTTAAATTCTAATATATCAATTTTTTTAGCCTTCTCTCCAACCCATTTAGTTTCCTAAATACGAAGAATATTTATCTTCCTATATATCAAAATATATATTAATTTCATTAATTACATGTAAGGGAACCTATATTTCAAGTTCATATCCTAATTTTAGTTTCATGGAGTAGCTTCTTTACCTATATCCGTCCAGGATGTGGGAACCTTGCCTACTTAACATTGCACTCGGGCACCGGTGCAGCAGCCCTTGCTCACTTGTCGCTGTATTCAGGTCATATAATGCATCGCTTTCAGAAAAAATGCCCTAGTATTAACACAATGTATTAAATGATTCATATCATGATTATTCGATAAGTTTTACGCTGGTTGTCGACTATCTAACGCAACCATCCACTTTTCTCATCCAGGACTTAGGACCTAGTAACGAATGTGTTAAAAAGCTTTATAGTACAAAATTTTCTTATTGAAGTACAAAATTTCTTCATTATATTAGACTTTTAAACATAATTATTTTTTAATAGAAATCATGTACATTGAAAAATAGATATTGTTATTTCTTCTTCATTAGTACTTCTCGTAGCTATTAAAGCTTTCAAATTTTGTTTTCTATCTATTTTTCGAGGAATGATGCTTTTAGTTGCTACATTTAAACTTTGAACTTAAGTTTTTAGATGATATACCTTTCATTTTATATATTAAGTAATAAATACAATGGGTAGTTTAGGATAGGTTATGGGTCTCAATAATTTATGGTCTATATTAGGCATTATATAGTAATTTATGGTCTATATTAGGCATTAGATAGTTAATGGGTTCATTGTTTAAAATTGTGCAACTAGAGGTGCACCTTGAGGAGCTCCGCAGCGCAAGTGCACTACATAGTGCGTCGAGGCGGACGTTTTGACCCTACTCCGTAAGGCTTACGCCTCAAATCTACATGGCGCACCTCACCTTATTTCCGTGAGGCATAATTATTTAAAACCTAGAACTAATGTCGAGCGATGTTCTATACCTCATTTCATTCATGATGTTCAACTTCCTCGGCTCCACCACACTCATGTAAGATAGAGTTTCAAACAATTTGCTAAAAGCTTTCTTCAGCTTTTTCAACGACGTTCCATGTGCGATAGGAAGTCAAGATAGATTGACGACGTGCCCTTTTGGATCAAAAGTTAGGAACGTTCGACGATATGCTTCTTGTTGGATCGGAAGTAACAACGAGCATTTGTTTGTCAAGGCAATTTTCCCCCCTTCACGTGTTTCATTGATCGCTTGTTGCAGCCATTTCTTCCCTTTCATGTGTTTCATCCATCGAGTAGGTATGCTGCTCTTCACGTGCTTCGTCAATAGAGAGATCTAAATATATCTTGAGCTAAGAAAATTATTTTAAGGAAAGCATGTGTATTTTAATCAATATATATATATATTTTTATGACTAATCCACTGATAAATGGTTTAGAATTTATTTCTTATGTTAAATTTTAATATATTATTAAATTATTATATAAAAAATCCTAATTTTGACTTTATGCAATTTTCTAATTTTTAGGCTTACATCTCAAAAAGCCTTGAGGCTTATGCCTCGCCTCATGAACGAAAAACGCCTCAATACCAAATTGCAATCGTAGGGCGGGCACGATTCTGGTGGCGGGTTTGAGGATTGCCGATCGGAGGAAGGTTTCTCCGGCCTTCTTCCGTCGTTTCCATGGCTTCTGGTCGATCGACGGGATCTGATCGATTGTTGAATAAGGGTCTTGTGATAAGGGAGGGATTTCGACCTCCGTCTCGTCAAGATTTGAATACTGAAGGTAAAGGCAAGAAACCTTTGATCGAGCATCCTTCTGGTGGAATTAAGGAGAATGCTAAGGTAAAAGTGGTATCTGAAAATTTAAATCTGGAGACGTCTTCTTCTGCGAGTTTGATCTTGAAAGTCAATAAGTTTTTATGCAACAAAGATAATGTTGAGGGTCGGAATTTGACGACTGATATTGAGATTTTGGATCAAGAAACGGCCAAGGGTGCTGATTCTGTGGAGGTTTGTGGCAATGAGGATGGCATCGGAGATAATTATGTGGAGGTTTGTGAAAATCTGAAGGATGAGTTTATTGAAGCATGGAAGAAGCCACAGCATATCATAATTTCCTTCAACAAAGATATTGGTGAAATGTCAGATGATGGAGTTGCAGTCAAATTAAATGCTGAAAAATAGATTATGAATTCTCATGTGCTGAAATTCTCGCTGGTTATTAAAGTTCTGGGTGACAAGATTTATTTTCCTATGTGTAGCGTTGAATTAAGAAGGCAGTGGAACAAATTTGGTAATTTTCATATGACGTCGCTTGGAATGAACTGGATTCTATGTTCTTTCAAGTGTGAGGAGGCAATGGATGAAGTATTAAATGGTGGACCATGGTATGTGGGAGGTTATATAGTGGGTATGGACAAATGGTCCCCGTCATTTAACCCCAATTCTTTCAAGGGGATCACTGCTCCGGTGTGGATTCATCTTCCCTGTTTGCCACTCTATTGTTGGGATGAAGAAAACATTGCTCGAATTGCATCAAGGAAGTTCCTATGTTTTTGGACGAAAACTCTTTCAAATGGGGAAAACGTGAATTTGCACGTGTTTGCATAAGGTTGAACTTGGAAAACAGTCTTCCTAAGGGCGTATGGATTGACAGAATTGCTGGAAGATTCTTCCAGCAAATTGAGTATGAAAAGATAGATTTACTTTGTTTTCAATGTGGCAAGGTGGGGCATGACAGGAAGGTGTGTCCTGAAACAAAGAAGGTTGATTTGGCTAAAAAGGTGAGTAGTAAACAGGAATTGGTGGCAAATATTCCAGCAGATAGCAAAATTTCAGAACAAGAATATGGCCCTTGGATCCATGTTCGATTCAAGAACATAATAGAAATACTAGAGGTGGAATAGGAGGAAGGAATGGAAGAATGATGAAGGAAACAAGCAGTAAGGCGCCGGTTGCAGCCCAACAGGAAAGAGTGGAAGCAAAGTCTGTTGCGGTTCAGGCTGAACAGCAGGTGGATATGTGCTCTGATGTAGTGAAAGATATTATGGCACAGGAGGTTAATTTTGAATTGTTATCGAGGTTAATTTTGAATTGGATAACAGGTTCCAGATTCTCATGAATGAGGTTGAAGAGGGGAAAATAACGAATCAACTCAACAAGGAAAAAACAGAGGATTCAAGGATGATAGAAGAAAATGTGGTTGATCTGAAGACTGTTGGGGTAATCAACAGTAATTTGGTCAAGGGTAAGTTGGCCAAGGAATTGAAGTCTTTGGGTCCTGTTGAACCCGAGCATATGAAGAAAAGAAGAGATGGGAAAGGCAATATGATTGGCGGGGACGATTCCCCTCTTGCTGATTAATGTCGGCTTTAGTGTTTTGGAACTGCAGGGGGGCCAGAAAAAGAGAGGCTTCTCTGTATTTGAGGGAGATTGTGAGGGAGGAGCATGATGTGATTTTTATTGGGATTATGGAGACTAAGCTTTATAGTATTGATAGAAGAGATGTGGACTGTTTATTGGGGGAGATTGGAATTTTTTTCATCACCCAGCAGTAGGTACGTCTGGGGGAATTCTGACGGTTTGGAACAGGAATAAAGTCTCTTTTGTTGTTAAAGAGGGGCTTCTCAAGCTGTTATTGGGGTTCTTTCTACTCCCTCTATGGGAGATTGGAAGGTGGCAACAGTATATGGAAGCAGGTGTTGTGTGGAAAGAAGGGATCTTTGGAGTTTACTTGAGAAGAATATGATGGGGTCGGGTCCCTCTATAGTGGGGGGGAGATTTTAATTGTATTCTTAAGAAGGAAGAGAAGAAGGGTGGGAAGAGGTTCATCTTCTCTAGGGGGCCTAGGGGGCCTAGAGAAATGAAAAATTTTATGACTAATTCTGATTTTCATGATGCAGATTTTATTGGACCAAGTTTCACTTGGTGCAATAATAAAGATGGATCCTCAAGGATATGGGAAAGGCTTGATAGATGTTTGGTGAATTCAGCTTCTTTGCAATTGGTTCCTTATGGATGAGCACGGCACCGCTCGTGTGGCGTCTGATCATAGCCCTATTGTATATAAGATGGAAACTTTGCAAATCATCAAAGAGAAACACTTCAGATTTGAGGATACTTGGAGATCCTATCCAGCTGCAAGAGGTATTGTTTATAACTCTTGGAAGAAGGTGGATTTTGGAGATGAGGTAGAGATTCTTCATAGAAAGATCAAAAGGACTTTGAAAGCTCTATTCTTTTGGAATAGAAATAAATGCAAGGATTTATGCAAGCTAAGAGATGAATTAAAAAGAGAAATTATGGATTTACAAGCTAAGGAGACGTCTGATGCTGAGTTCTCGGTGGATGATTTGTGTCTTCTTAGACACAAGCTCATGAATGTTACCTTGAAGAGACTTTCTACATGGTGGAATCAAAGGGCTAAGGCAAGATGGAATGAGGAAGGTGATTCGAATTCTTTGTTCTTTCACAAATATGCATCTGCTAAAAGAAGTGCTAATCTTATAAAGCATATCAAGAATGGGGATAATATGCTAATAAAGGATGATGAGCAAATTGAACAGATTTTTCTTCAATTTTTTGAAGAGAAATGGAAACATAGGGAATGCCTTCTAACGGATTGGCCTGTGATTGATTCTTTCCAAAGACTTAATGAGTTGGACAGAAAGGTGTTAGAGAATGAATTATTGCTGGAAGAGTGCAGGGAGGCGGTATTTTAGCAGGGAAATAACAAATCGCCTGAGATTGATGGTGTCACCTCATCATTCTTCAAAAGCTATTGGAATATTGTTGGAGAAACAACATGGTTGGCTATCAAAAAGTTTTTTAGCACCGGTACTATGCATAAAGAATGAAAAGATGCGTTGATTGTGCTGATTCCCAAGGTGAATAATCCGAACGTTCCTTCTAATTTTCGGCCTATTAGCCTTTGTCAAACTACATACAAGATTGTTGCTACCATGCTTGTGAATAGACTTAAGAGTATCATGCATAAGATGATTTCTGAGGAGCAGTTAGCCTTCATTCCCGAGAGATCTATGTCTGAGCACTGCATTCTAGCTCAAGAGATCTTACATAAGTTTAAAACCTCTAAGAATAAAAAAGGATTGATGGCAGTAAAGCTTGATATGGAGCAGGCTTATGACAGCATGGGGTGGAGTACTTTGTAGAAAATTCTCGTTTGGTATGGATTTCCTATGGCTTTCTCTGGTTTTATTATGGAATGTGTTTTGAATGTGAGGTTTGCTATTGAATGGCAAGAAGCTTAGATGGATTGAGGCTTGTAATGGATTTCGTCAGGGATGTCCATGATCACCGTATTTGTTTATAATGTGTGCCCAACTCCTTTCAAATGTTATGGTGCAAAGGGGTCAGAGTTTGGGTATTCAGGTGTCTTCTCATGGACCAAAAATTACTCACTTACTATATGCTGATGACGTACTTGTCTTTTCTCAAGCCACATGTGGGTTGGCTAGATTATTGATGGAAATCATTGAAGATTTTTGTAGATGGACGGGATTGAAGGTAAACACTAACAAGTCCCAAATTATGTTTGGGAAAGCTGTTGGAAGATCCAGCAAGAAGTTGGCTAGAATTCTCGGGTTCAAGGCTGTTAAGGAGTGGAAGTATTTGGGTATCAAAATGTCTCTTAAAAGATTGAAGGTGGCTGATTTCCAAGACCTTTTGTCTCAGGTCATGGATAAGCTGAATGTTTGGGGGAAGAAATCGCTATCTTTGGGAGGGAGAATTGTGCTCTT
>NW_021319932.1:74425-97296 GCF_001605985.2 Dendrobium catenatum | reverse complement strand
AAAATAATTTTATTTTATTTATTAAATTTAAATATTAAAAAATTATAATAATAATCACCTAAATTTTATTTAAAAGTGAAATATTTCATATTTTTATAAAACTTTTGTTTAAGTTTTAAAAATTCCTCTTAAAGTTTAAAAATCCCGCTTAAAGTTTAAAAATCCCGCCTAATTTTAAAATTTTTGAAAAATCCCGCCTAAATTTAAAAATTCCCGCACATGGCTGGCTAGCCGGCTCGCGAGCCGGCTCGAGCTCGATAACAGTGACACGAGCTCGAGTTCGAGCTCGACTGTCGAGCTCGACTCGAGCTCGAGCTCGAGTTCGAGCTCGCTATCTATCTAACGAGCCGAGCTCGATAAGGGCCAAAACTCGACTCGACTCGACTCGTTTACACCCCTAGCTGGGGTGCTAACCTCCATCGGGAGTCTTTAATCTCTTGGCACCCTCCACCTCTAGATTGGATCAAGATTAATGTGGATGTTTCTTTGCTTTCTAATAATCGGGCTGGTATTGGAGGCATTTTCAGAGATTACAAAGGTAGATTGCTCCTTGCTTTTGGGAAGAGTTCCTTACATTGGGATATTGCTCAATTAGAGTTGGAAGCGATCCTCGTCCTTAGGAAGTTCATACAAGAATGGATGCTTGAGAGCAATGGTGTTATCATTGAAAGTGATAACATCAATGTGATTACTTACGTACAACATTCTTTGAAGAAGATAGATTGGCATTTGGAGGAGGGATTGAATAAGGAGCTTGTCTTTCTTAATGATTTTAATAAAATCATTTTTCACCGTGTTAATAGGAATTGTAACCGAGTAGCGGATTTTTGTGCTACTTTGGCTTTAGAAGGTAGTTTTATGTTTGATAGCTCTTCTTTTGGTAGCATTCCGTCCACCTTGCTAGATTTAGTCAAGGAGGATGGCTACCCTTTTATCAAGTGTAATTAGTTTTCTTTGATTCACTTTCAATGCAAATTTGCAATTTTCAAAAAAAAAATCGTATATTTAAATAGGTCTTATAGATCATGCAATCATATATATACCTCTCCTTGGGAAGAATTAGCAGTATGCAACCTAATGATTACCTGATTTTATGGGCATCCTTAAATTTTCTCTTTCTTCTTTCTGAATGAATTTCTAGAGTTTTAGGTAAGCTCGAAGTTGCCTAATTATCCAATTTTTCTCGTTGTTTTTTATTTTCTAACTACTTTAGTTGTTAGATCCATAATGATGGTGCTCTCCTTGAGCCTCTTGTTAGGTGCTTCATCTCCTTCTCAATCTCCACCAAAAGCATCATTCACATTGAGACTCTTCTTTTATGATCCCAATAAATTTGTCCCACATCTAACCCCCGATCCATCAAAATTGCCTACCTTGTGCCACAATTTCATCGTTGCAATTGTCTTAGGCCAGCCTAGAAGGGGCAGGTTGAACCGATCCAACCTGGACCGGTACTCTTCTACAACCAGCGGCCCAAACAGGGGGCGGGGGGGGACGGGATGGATGCGGGGGGGGGTGGGTGGGACGGGATGGATGCCCTAGTGGGGCCCAAGTAATTAATTAAATTGCTATTTAGGAGGGAAATTTTGAATTAAAGGCTGTTTAGGGATTTTGTAAGTTTCCTTTGACTTTAATTAGTTTTTCTGGGCTAGGGTTTGTTTTCATCTTGAAGGAGATAATACATTTGAGATCTAGGGTTTGTTCTTTTGGGCTTGTGGGCTCCGAAAATTCGGCCCAGCCTCCGCCTACCATTGCTTTTTTTTTTCGGGGGTGGTTTTAACGGATTAAGTTCCGGGGTAAATTTTGGAAGGCAGATGGGTTTGTAGATAAGACACTACCTAGAGATTTCCCCCTCATTTTGTGAGGACTTTATGATCTGAGTTCAAGTTTCATATAGGCGCAAGCCCCTATAGTTAATTACCTCTCCCGATAATGAGAGAATTTTTTATTAAGGCTAGTCGTCAATGAATACATCGTATCCGTGGGTACGTGGTATCTGACATATAGTAGCAGTATGGGCTTAGGTTTGGAAATTTGATATTTAAAATAAAAATTTCACCATCTCGCACTTAAAGCGGATGGTGGGAGAATGGATGATAGACCCGATCAAGATCTCATGGTTCCGTCGTCCCAGGCCATCGTATTTGTGAACCCCTCCATGATTTGGATGATCTTTTTGGAATTTTGGTATTTTTGGATTTTTGTGGGTGTGATTGAAGATCCGGTGGGTGTTGTAGCAGCTTCTGGATCAGTTATTTGTTGCTTTGTACAGGTAGACTGACGTGCACTACTTGCATGATTTACGTAGGTAGATTGTAGTGCACTAACTAATCTCCTGCTTTTGGATATAGCTGAATCATAGCATTTTCATCTGAATCTCACGAGACATTTCATTGTTTTGATACAGACTCCATTTTCTCATTCATCGGGAGGTCTTTTTGGACTTTGAAATCAATGGCCGATGATTTGAAAAGAACTCCTTTTAAGCTCTTTAGTGTAATAGACTTGTTATTTCCGGTGTTTGTGGATACCATAACTATTTTCTTCAAAGTATAGGACCAAGAAGAAATTTTGGAACACCATGAAGTTTAGTTCGAATTTGTTCAAACATCTGTTCCATTCTGTCAGGATGTGTTCTTCTCCGTACATTGAGTTGTCTTCGTACTCACAGCATCTCAATCACCGTTGTTGTAGGTGATGTATGTACTTGTGCCCACAGTGGTTCGTGTTTATTTGTAGGGACCCGTTGTATTCACTATGATCTCCTAGAAGTGTTCGTAGAAGAGTCATTGTCCCTGCATCATATTCACCTTTCACCAATCTCAGGTGGTTTGATGTACTTGTTTGCAGTTTGAGATTGACTACGTAGAGGTTAGTACACCCATTGCATATTTCTTACTCATGTTTGTAGAGAATCCATTGCATTTACAACTCATCGATGTTCCCTTTCTTTGGTGGACCACTGTACTTTCAAGTTGACCGGCTTTGATAGCAAGACTCCATATAGGTGACTACACACCAAAACTAATCATGAAGTGATAGTTGATACAACTAAATAATTCATAGCTTAAATTGACATTTGCATTTCCATGCTTGATTAAGCATTCAAAGTTCAGTTCTTTGTTATTTGATTCAAGTCAAGGACTTCTGTAAGTCTTCTTGTTGTTTTGTTTAGTTCAAGTGTAAGTGATTGTTCAAGCTCTAATTCATCTAGATTTAAGTTCATCAAGTTCACAAGTCACACTTGATGCTGTATGGTTCAAGTTCAAATGCATGTCTACAGTGCAAATTCTTGTTCAAAATCGCCTGAAGTCTTTGCAAGTTCAATTAATGTCCAAATTGAGCTCAAGTTAAGTTCTCATTTCAATTTCATTTTGATTAAGTTCAAAATCTTTATTATTAGTCATTTGCATTGGGTCCACAAGTCCAAGTATAAATCCCCTGCTGTCCTTTGAGTTCAAACTTGGTCCTCAACTTGTTTCAAGTTCACCCAAAATTTCGGCAGCCTCCCAGCGTCTCCCCGGTTTACGAAAAAAACCAAAAAGCAGCCTACCCGCCGCGTCAAGAAAGACGTGCATGGTTGGTGTTGTGAGACACCACAACCATAGTCTTTGTCATCCATCACACCAAAAAAAATGTACATGGGTCTTTAAAAGCATATGTTCGAAAAAGGCAGCTCTTTCCCTGCGTACAAGTACTTATATTTTTGCCCCGCCGCGCTAAGAAAAGCACGCACATGGATCGTCTGCTTCGTTGTAAGTACCGCATCAAGTTCCCTCCCACCATGCTAAGAAAAGCGTGCATGGGTGGTCCCTTGGCGTGCTACAAACACCGAAAAATGACTTTAGGGGGATTACCCGCCTTGCCACAAGCACTGGAGCGAACTTCCTTTCACCGTGCTAAGAAAAGCACGCATGGGTGGTTATTCGCCCCGTTGCAAGTGCCGAGGGCGGGTTCTCCCAAGTTTAGGAGGTCTATACCTTGGCGACCGGTGAACCGGCAGTGGAAGCTCGTGGATCGAGGTGGGAGAGGCATGTATTTTTTATTATAAATTAATTTAATAGTTAATATTTATTAATTATAATTAATATTAATTAATTATAATTATATTTAATTAATTATATTTACTTTTAATTAATTATAATCAATTAAACTATTAACTATAATTATAACTAATTAATATCAATTAACTTCAATTAATTATAATTAATAAATAATAATTAACTATAGTTAAAATTAGTTTGATTAATTAACATGATTACAATTAAAACTAATTATAATTAATTAAGATCAACTCTAATTAAACTTAATTAAGTCATTAATCATCCTCTCCTTCTACCTCTCTGGTTCGACACATTTATAGGGTTCAGCCGAAGAAGCGCACAATAGAAGGTAAGTTACCTTCACAGCCGCGAGTTCCTATTGTTGCCTCGGATCAAAATTTCGTGACTTCCGGTCCGACCAGAAGAGAAAGTCGTCCAAGGAGCGTAGTCGAACGACCACAGAGGAACAGAAGGAGCATACTCAAGGGAGAAAGTTCCCTCGCAGTCGGCGAGCTCGTGTTGTTGCTTCCGATCAAAGTGTCGGGACTTCCGATCCGAGAGAAGAGGATGCCGTAGAAGAAGCGTGTGAACGGGAGGAAGTCACCTTTACAGCGATCAGAGCCAATATTTCAAGACGATGAATTTACCAAAAAGGCACTTTTAACACGCAACGAGATTGAATAACAACAAGCATAACATTAATTGGAGCGACGTCACACAAAATCATCAAAACGTCATTCAACTACAAAATTGACTTCGCCATCGCGTCTAAGATATTGAAAATATCCAAGAGTGACCCTTCATACATGATTCTGAGTGACCACAAATGAAAACATCAGCCAACCTACGGTATGCCTTTCCAATGAAAACGACAGTTTGTTAAGCCTTTTCTTATTTGAAGTTACATACTAATATTTGAGTTATAGTTTTTATTTGATTCCTAAGTTGTAATTGAGAATCAACATGCAACCCAAAGTATCATATGTCCCTTACGTTATATTTTAGACGATCATACCGTACGTGATAATCTCATATGTTGATGGGGAGGCCAGACTATATTCGGGTTATAGAACTGAATGTAATACCTTAACTTAGAGATGCCATAAAGTACAACGAGAGATTTTTGTACCTTACATTTCCAAAACTTGAGCTCCATCAGTGTATTATAAGGTGCATTACAGATAACATACCTCACAATAAATCCACCATAAGATATATTCTTCTAGACCATACCTTACGGTCTAATCAACTGTAGTAATGAATGCTCAACATTAATCCAAAACTTTTGTAAAATATTTGTTGATTTCTTCTACCTTGCATCCTTTTATAAATTAAGGGTTAAAATTACAAACATTAATAGCTACTGCACAAAGAATTTTCTTTAGATGCAAAGGTTTCTTCTTCTTCAAAATCTTCATAAATTGCCCTTAATGAATTGTGAGACTTGAGCATTATGTTCTCTCTCTTCTTCTCATCTTATTTTAGTTACTGGTTGCAACGAAAGATTGGAATTAATCAGAGTTAACACATATCTAGTTTTTTTCTGTGTACACGAAATATAGATCTACTGTGCTTCTTTTATGATCTAAGTTTCTTCTGGTTAATTTCTCCTAGGAGGATCATCGGTTTTCACACAGATTTAGTATTTTTATTTTCAATCAATAATATAGTATGTAATCCAATGAGATAGATAGTTTACCTCCTCTCGAATTGCTTGCTTTTTGGTGAATTTGTTTGCATTAGAAGCACAAATTAAATTACAAAGCATCTCTAAATTTAGATTTCATATCGTTAATTTTGATTATGAATTGGTAGAGCTTAATACATCCTGCATCAATATACCATTAGAAATAAGAACAATTTACAACTTACCTCTAGTTGTTCATGTAGTCGCTTCTGAACATCCATCTGCAACTTTAGTGCTTCAGTAATTTGTAACCCACTGGCAACAAAAAGTATATTAGGATGTTTATCCGCTAAGCAGTATAAGAATAATAAAATAACAAGAAAGAATTTCAAAAAGGATAGAGCAGATCGGCACAAAATTTAGATATCTTCTAGAGTTGATCTTCCTCCTACAGAATTTTCTGATTGTTACTTTCTACAAGAGAGAAACAAGACTTTCAAATGCTATACTATACCATTTTTTGAAAAGTAAACTAAGAGTTCCACGATCCAAAACTACCCAATGAATGAATAAGGGAACTTCTACCGTTAATTACTTTGAGGCTTGGTAATATAAACAATGTAATTAGCAACATAAAATAATTCTAAAATATTAAAAACATGTAACTAATATTGCAATACTTCCCAGTGAGGTATCAGAATGTTACCTATAATCCAAAAGATAAATTTAATAGGCTAAATTAAGAAATGTGAGGAACCTTGCTTTGAAAGAGCTATTGTTCTCTGCCTAAAAATATCAATTGATTACATGAATAAGGAAGTGTGGGCTCCAAAAATTAACATACGACAATTGCTGGGAGAGTTTAATAGTTTTGGGTCATATTTTCAGAAGACATTCATGATTGACAATACTTAGAGGTTTTGCTCCCGTTTCAAAAAAAAAATTTATAATATAGTTCCACATTTCCCATTGGCACAAGTCTTAGTTAATTACCCTTCTATAATAAGAGAGAATTTTCAATTAAAGCAAATCTTTAGAAGCTAAATACTTACATCTAGTAGAAGTATTTTGATATTGGGTCTGATGTTTACCATCTTATATTTAAAACAGATGGTAGAGGAAGTGATGACGAACCCAATGAAGATATCATGATTATATCATTTAGTGCTATCATCGACCCTAATTTGTTTAGTCAGATGTTACAACCGGCTGGATCGGTTCAATTGAACCGGTCCCCTAACTAAAGCACGCGCAAGCAACAGAGCAAGCGGGCAAGCATGGGCAAGCGCACGTGAGCATAAGCGAGCGAGCAAGCTTGGGATAGCACGAATGAGTAGACCAATGCGATCGAAAGCATATAAATGTGACTCCTCGTGTGAGATATCAACTCCCGCTCTGTCCATAAATGTCACACGAATGAGAGAAGCCGAGAAAGCAGTGACTGAGAGGAAGAAAAGGAAATTGGGTGAGAGAGAGAGAAATTTGTGTGCAAGAAAAAAATTGGGAGGAGAATTTCTCTACTGTTGAGGTTGTCGAAAGATCTAGGATTAGCAAGACGAGGAAGAAGAAGGAAGAGTGGTTTGGAAGTTTCTATCTCTAACAACAGAGAAACTATAAGTGATTTAAATTTCTAATTTTCTAATATTTTTCATATATATGTACTTCGAAAATATATATTTGATAAGTCAAAAAGAATTTTTCCAAAATCAACTGAATTGCAGCTTGATTTAAAATATGTAGAAGAGCTTGAAGGAATCAAGAGATACCATTTGTGCAAATTTTATGGAAGCATGGAATAGAAAGAGAGAACACATAGGGGAAAGAGTTGGTAATGAGATCTAAATATCCATATTTATTCAACTAAGGTATGTCTATTTACTTCTCATTTAAATTTCAATGACGAAATTTTTATTAGAAAGGGAGAATGTTTGAACTAGCTTGACTAGTTCAATTGAACCGATCCCCTAACTAAAGCGCGGGCAAGCAACAAAGCAAGCGGGTGAGCACAAATGAGAATGGGTGAGCTAGCGATTGAGCTCGGGATTCCACGAATGAGCATACCAACCCGATCAAAAGCAAATAAATGCGACTCCTTACGTGAAATATCAACTTCTGCTTTGTTTAGAAATGTCGCATGAACGAAAGGAGTAGAATAAACGGTGACTAAAAGGAAGAAAAAATTGGGTGAGAGTAGGGGAGTCAAAATGGGTATTCGGGTCGAATTTGGAACTGACATGGGTCCAACTCAGCAAACTCAAACCCGACCCGAATTGCAAAATGGTTCAGATACCTGGATCCGAACCCGACTCGACCTATTAACCATGAGGCCACGAGGCATGAACGGTCAAGCGCAGAGGGTGCAAGGGCGGGGGTGAGTAGGCAAGGCAAAGGGAAAGCGCACGAGGGCTAGGGGGCGAGGTTCGCAAGCGGATGAGCACGTGCAGGCAAGCATTGGTGTGAATGGCGAGAGCTCAGATGCAAGCAAGGGCGAGAGTGCGGCTGTGTGGGTGCGAGCACGAGTGAGGGTGCGTCCATTCCGGTGCAATCTCAAGACAGCTACAAGCGTGGGTGGGTGGAGGAGTGAGCACGAGGCCGTTAGGGCGGGGTGGAGGCGAGCATAACCTGGGTCAGTTAGACTGATTTCGTGTTTTCAAGTTGACCTGAACCCGACCATAATTTTTAATCGGGTCAAAAATTGCAACCCAACCCTGACCTATTTTCCAAATGGGTTGAAATATTGACACTCCTAAGTGTGTGTGTGTGTGAGAGAGAAATTTGTACTCAAGAAAAATCTTGGGAGGAGAATTTCTCTACTTTTTAGGTTGTTTAAAGATTTGGGCTCAGCGAGAGGAAGGAAGAGGTGTTTGAAAGTTTCTATTTCTGATGACAGAGAAAGTGTAAATGATTTAATTCTAATTTTCTATTCAAATTTTAAAAAAAAATTGTATAAATACTATTACTCTAATTGAAATTATAGTATGTGATTGCTTAATAGAAAGAAATCAAGTGCATGAAAGTCTCGTTTCGACGAGGAAGAAAGAAAATAGAAGTACTATGATTTTTAATAACCTCATTTTAATCATTTTGTAGGATATAATAATTATAAATTAGAAAAAAAATGAATGAAATTATTATTCAAAGGTCAACGATGGTGTTTTATTAATAATGGATGCATTCGGTGTTATTTTAAAACATCTGATGTATCCGATGTTATTTTGACAACAGTTTAGGATTCAGGCAAATAAAATTTAATGCAATTAGTGTTATTTTGGATAGGGAAGAAAATTTAATTGTTGAGTTGTGACAAATTACTAGAATCAAACAAAAATTCTTGAGGAAATTTTGGTAAGAATTTAAAATGTATATGGTGAATTAATTGAAAATAATGAAAATACAGTTTTAAGGCACAATATTTGACCTTAGGTGTTGCATTAAAAGAAGTCCTACAGATTATGAAGAAATTTGGAAGAGTGTCAACACATGAAAGAGAAGTAAAATGGGTGATTACGTTTGGTCTATAACTGATGCAGGACTGCTTAGAAGATATGCTTATGGCTTCATTTTAAACATTGCACAATTCTTTGATTAGAACAATTTAGGAATAAAATTATGAGCAATTCACAACGTCAATTAAAACAGTTAAAGAGGTGCTTTGCGTAGGCTAAATCACATGCTCCAAGCGTTGAAAATTTTCAAAATAATTAAAATAAGTAAAACAATGCAAAGTAGTAGTTTTCAATGTAATCCCTAATTTAACAACAAGACTTAGGATGCATAGAAAACACGCTCAATTCCTACGAATGACTAAGCTTAGCAAGAACACTTGAAGGAGCTTTCGTGAATACAACCTAACCAAGTGAGAATTTAGACTTCGAAGAAATAAGATACAAGTGAGAAAAGAAACCTTTGCCAAAAAGATGTTGAGGTCCGTCATTCGATGCCTTTAACGTCTTCGTTCATGGCTTCTTCCAAATGCCGATTCCAAAACCTGAAACCGTATTCAGGTTTGGCTCCAAACTTCTGAGAAAATTTCTCAGATTTTGATGCGGAGGAGGTGTTTGGAAGAAGGGAACTCAAGACATTCAATGCTTTGGCCTAAGGAAGAAGTAGTGGTTGGAGAGAGGGGAGAGATAACCCATGGTGATGGCTTGGGGAAGGACCAGTCAACAGCAGGTTACAATCCCAAACTTCTCCAAAGAGAACAAACAATTCTGGACATAATTCCTGAGGAAATCGGTGAAGAGGAGCAGTGGGAGGTTGATAGAAAATTGGATTTATTTCCTTATTCCTCTTCACAGCTTTAGGAAATAATTTAGGAGTTTGAATGTTGGAATTTCGGCTGATGAGGGGAAGGAAAATCTTTCCAAAGAGAAGGGCTGAGCTTTTAGTAAAGAATTCCTAATTCTATCTGTAAGGGGGCCGACGGCAATGATGGTCCAGTGGACCTTAGTGAATAATGTTTAATAGCTTCCTATTTTAAGTTCTAGGATCAGGAAAGTTTTAAATTAAATCCAATTGAATGAAAATACTCAAAGGGGTCTTATTCAAAAACTTTCCTAAAATAGAATTAATATATTTGGAAATATTTTGAAATTCAAATACTTTGAATTCAAATCCAAATATACTCCAAATAATACCAAATCCGAAATAGAAAACAAATCAAAGGGGAAAGAAGGGAGGTGGTCGGCGGAAAGGAGCTATGGTCGACGGTTTATGGGGCTAGGGGCTTCGGCCAAGATGAGGCCGTGGGGTTTGGGATGGAAACGGGGTTGAGTGAAGAGGCCGGCGGCTTGGAGTGGAAGGTGGAGGAAGTTCGATGAGGAAAAAATGAAAAGATAACGAGAAGAACCACGAACCTGGCCGTCTCCAAGGTTGGTGGGTGATGCACCAATCTCCCTCTCCACGGGATCTCTCCAAAACTCTCCAAGAACTCTCAAAGCTCTCAAAACACAAGTGCAGGAAGAAATCTCAATAATCATTCATTAACTTGAAAATAAAACAAAGGGGCTTTAAATAGCCTCATACAAAAGACTCTAGCTGACATGACACAATTGCCCTTTTCTTCGTCCTCCTTCTCTTGTGGATATGATCTCATCACTTAAGACTGCCTCCACTTGCTCTGCTATAGGAAATTTGGGAATATTTGGTAGTGGAGGTAGGTTTGGGATATCACAGGGTGGGTTCACACAAGGTTGTTTTGATAGTGGATTTTGTGGGTTAAAATCAGGACCTTCATATGCCACTAAGTCTTCTATGTTAAAAGAGGGGTTTATTTTGAAATCTGCAGGCAGATCTACTATATAAGCATTGTCGTTAATTTTCTTAAGTATTTTGAAAGGTCCAACACTCTTTGCATGCAATTTCTTGACTGTTCCCGAAGGGAACCGTTCTGGACGAATCCGTACCATAACAAAGTCACCAACCTCAAAAGTTTTAAATCGATGTTTTAGATCTGCATGTAATTTATATTCCTGATTATTCTTTTCAATTTGTTGTGCAATGTCCTTATGAAGTTCATGCAAATGAGATGCAAATGCTGATGCAGACTCAGAAATCCTATACCTAGAACTCATGGGTATCAGATCTAACGGCTGTCTAGGTTTGAACCCGTATATAATTTCAGAAGAACTTAGACCAAAAGTAAAAAATCACTGAATCGAGGAAGTCGAGACCACCTGGAATACGATCAGATAGGGAGGCTCCAGGGGTTAGATTAAGAACATATGAAATGCCTCCAATCAGGGGTAATGGATCGGAAGGACCATCAGGATGAACCTCAACAAGTCTACTAGGTATGAGCTGACTCTCAGGAAGGACTGATCCTTCAAACTCAGTGGGAGTCTCACGATCGACTAAGGTGTGTAAAGGCACGCTCTGGGCTATGGTAGCTATCAGGTTCAGTCCCTTCTTGGCTTTGACAGGGTTGGATTCAGGATCATCCGAAACCTGAGGCTGTGATGGCAAAAGCTTGATCTTTTTACCATCATGTTCAAACACGCAGATGTTTGAACGACCGTAGATGTGGACATCGTTGTCAAAAATCCAGGGGCGTCCTAGAAGGATTTGTCCAATATTCATAATCAACACATCACACCAAACATTCTCCTTATAGTCAGCGAAGGAGATAGGTATGAAGCTACGTTCCTTTATCTCCAAGGCAGTGGTGTTGACCCAAGCTACCTTATAGGGGTTAGGGTGGGGAACGACAGACAGACCAAGCTTAGACACCATGCTGGAGGAGACAGCATTGATGCAGCTACCACTATCCACGACGACTTTACAGTTCTTATCCTTGATTTTAGTATAGGTGTGAAAGATCGTAGTCCTACGCCAGTCGTCGGTGGTAACGGGTTGTGACAGTGCACATCTCGTCACGCAGGTGGGAGAAGTGTCAATTTTCTGAATGTACTGGATGACAGCAGTGTCGTCATCCTCCTCAAAGAATTCACCATCATTGTCCACTTGGTGAATCAGGTCGATTTCGAGATCGAATTTAGCTTCAGTGATCTCTTCGATAATCGTGACTTTATGTGGACTAGAGCACTGAGAGGCGACCCTGACATCTAAAGCATTTGGTCCCGGGGTTAGATCGATGGGTATCCGGAGTGGGAGGCTTACTTCTAACATCAGGACGAGGAGTGGGGGGACCAGACGAGGGTCGGGTAGTGCTCCCAAGGGTCGACTGGGCAGTAGGGTGTGAGGGGTGGAACTACCAGAAGGTCTGTAGGAAGGCCTAGAGTCATGTGAACGGCTCAGATGCTGTGAACGGGTCTGCTCTAAGTCAAGCACCAGGCTGTAGGCATTCTCCAGTGTAGTGACGTTCCGGGTAAATAACTCATTGTGTAGATCCTCACGCAACCCGGTACGAAACATAGATAAGATCTGCGTGGGGGTGGTAGAGGTCTCCCCTTTGCAGCGAATCAAGAAGTCATCAAACGAGGCGATGTACTCCTTCACTGGTTTGTTGCCTTGGGTCAACCTATTCCACCTGTCCAATAGGCGAGGGAAGTACAACGAAGGCAAGTACTTTTGTTTGAGTTCCCGCTTCATGGACAGCCAATCTACAATAGGGTACTCATTCCTATCTTCCCTGAGACTCTCTAAGTTCGACCAAAACTGACTCGCCCTACCCGTTAGTTTCATAGCTGCAAAACTAACCTTCCTAGCCTCAGATATGGCATACCACTTAAAGAAATTGTCCATACCTTTGACCCAGTTTAGGAAGAGCTGGGGATCGAGGGTGTCATCAAAGGTAGGAGCATCAACCTTAATGTTCTTCATCAGTGGTGCATCGGGATCATGGCCGTGGTTGGTAGCACGATGATTGGCACGGTGATGCCTATCATCCAAACCAGGATCATGACGTGGGTCATGTCCATGGTAGGGAGCTCGATGATTGGCCCGATGTGGCCTCTCATCCGGGTAAGTATCATCCCCATACATAGAAGGTGGTCTAGATGGGGTGTAGGGAGTAGGGTGGTCTCTAGCTCGCTCAAGTGTATCAAATCTCTCGGTGGTGTTCCTACGAAGCTCAGCTAGATCCGACTGGTTTTCCTTGAGTTGCTGGCTAATAGTGTTCATTTGGCTTACCAAGAGGTCTAAAGTCCTTCCTAGTTGTTCCGGGTCCATTCCTAAGCACAATGGGGTACTTGGAGGGTTTCCTAGGAAGTGGACAGCAAGCTATGGATGACAAAACAGTCTAAAATGAACCTATATGGTGCAGGAAATTCAGGGACAGCAAACTACACTCAAGTACTAAGTCATCCTAACAAGTATTAATGATTGCGAAGCTAAGGACAGCAAATAAACACTTAAATGGGGGTCCTAAAGCTTGCCAAAAGTTGCAGGAATTTTCTGGACAGCCACTAAACAAGGGTGTAAGATGAACTTAAGATGTTTTATGCTCACAAAATGACATACAATGCTTTAGTAGCACCCTAGGGATAAAATAAAAGCTTTTCTAAATGAAAAATAATGCAAAATCAAAACACAAAAAGGAAAACTACCAGGAATCCTAAGACATGCAAGAGTATACCATGCTCTGATACCAGATGATGCAGGACTGCTTAGAAGATATGCTTATGGCTTCATTTTAAACATTGCACAATTCTTTGATTAAAACAATTTAGGAATAAAATTATGAGCAATTCACAACGTCAATTAAAACAATTAAAAAGGTGCTTTGCGTAGGCTAAATCATATGCTCCAAGCGTTGAAAATTTTCAAAATAATTAAGATAAGTTAAACAACGCAAAGTAGTAGTTTTCAATGTAATCCCTAATCTAACAACAAGAGTTAGGATGCATAGAAAGCACGCTCAATTCCTACGAATGACTACGCTTAGCAAGAACACTTGGAGGAGCTTTCGTGAATACAACCTAACCAAGTGAGAATTTAGACTTCGAAGAAATAAGATACAAGTAAGAAAAGAAACCTTTGCCAAAAAGATGTTGAGGTCCGTCATTCGATGCCTTTAACGTCTTCGTCCATGGCTTCTTCCAAATGCGGATTCCAAAACCTGAAATCGTATTCAGGTTTGGCTCCAAACTTCTGAGAAAATTTCTCAGATTTTGATGTCGGAGGAGGTGTTTGGAAGAAAGGAACTCAAGACATTCAATGCTTTGGCCTAAGGAAGAAGTAGTGGTTGGAGAGAGGGGAGAGATAACCCATGGTGATGGCTTGGGGAAGGACCAGTCAACAGCAGGTTACAATCCCAAACTTCTCCAAAGAGAACAAACAATTCTGGACAGAATTCCTGAGGAAATCGGCGAAGAGGAGCAGCGGGAGGTTGATAGAAAATTGGATTTATTTCCTTATTCCTCTTCACAGCTTTAGGAAATAATTTAGGAGTTTGAATGTTGGAATTTCGGCTGATGAGGGGAAGGAAAATCTTTCCAAAGAGAAGGGCTGAGCTTTTAGTAAAGAATTCCTAATTCTATCTGTAAGGGCGCCGGCGGCAATGATGATCCAGTGGACCTTAGTGAATAAAGTTTAATAGCTTCCTATTTTAAGTTCTAGGATTAGGAAAGTTTTAAATTAAATCCAATTGAATGAAAATACTCAAAGGGATCTTATTCAAAAACTTTCCTAAAATAGAATTAATATATTTAGAAATATTTTGAAATTCAAATACTTTGAATTCAAATCCAAATATACTCCAAATAATACTGTTGACCTGTACCGAAAAAAAAAAAAGAAATGAAATTTCAAATCCTCACCTGCTCTGGCATCCCACGACGCACGTCGTCGCCATCTCTCCCACGATCGCGGCACGTCGAGCTCCGCACGACCCCTCTGCCTCGTTAAAAATCGAGGAAATGCGGGCTCTCTCACTCTCACTCCATCTCTCCTGACTCTCTCTCTCTCGATCTCCCGCACCTTCGACGACTTTTCCTTCTATCGGATCGGGAGCTCGCCTGTGAAGGTAATTCTCACCCGTCGAGCACTCCTCCAGCTCCTTCTGGCTGTTCGACCCCGCTCCATTGGCGACGTTTCCTTCGAGTCGAATCGGAAGTTACGGCAATTTGATCGGAGCAACAACAGGCGCTCGCTCACTGTGAAAATAACTTTCTCCCTTACGTGCGACTTCTCCGACACCTTCGTGGCTGGACGACTTCGTTCCGACGACGACTTACCCTTTCAGTCGGATCGGAAGTTACGACAGCTTGATCGGAAGCAAGACAGGGGCTCGCCGGCTGTCAGGTGCTTCCCCGCCTCCTTCGTAGCTGTTCGACTTCACTCGCTCGTCCGACGCCGTCCCCTTCTGGCCGGACCGGAAGTTACGACATTTTGATCGGGAGCTTAAACGGAGCTCGCTGCCAGAGAAGATCTCAGAAGACTTTGAATAATCATTTGAACATACATTCGGACTCAAATTCAAAGGAAGTAAGTGCAGAAGACACTAAAATTGAACAAGACTCGGACTACAAAGGACATAGAATTGAGCTTGCACATTAAGCTCATGAACCTGATTTGAATCAGTCCTGAAGAGACTTGAACTTGATCCTGGCTTGAGCATCATTGCTCCCGCACATTTGACACCAATCAAACTACAACACTTCCTACGGATGTATTCAGCGTAGCACATATTGAAAGCAAATGTCCGCTAGTGCCAATAATCATCCGATCGAGGACAGACATACATGTTCTTTGCAACCAGAAGGTAGTTGATTAGCAGACTAAGTACAACTGTCTACGAATGTGAAATGACCTCAATGCATGAAATCCTATGACAATGCCTACACACACCCGAAATCACTCTCCAACACTAGCAACTATGCCTGTTGATTGAGAAGGCAATATGGGAGACCAATAATGGAAGGACCGTCCCCTACAAGCAAGTGCAATCATCAAACCACCTGAGATTGGTGAAAGGTGGATGTGACGCAAGAAACGAGGGTCTCCTACGAACATTCCTAGGAGTTCGTAGCAAACACTACGGATCCTTACAAAAAAATACGAGCCACTTGTGGATAACAACAGTGTGTGTTGTGAGTACAATGAACCACTGTGGACACAAGTACAGGTATCACCTACGATAGTGGTGATCAAAGTGCTGTCAGTGCACCGGGTATAAAGGCAACCCGATGTACGAAAAAAGGACACCCCCTGGCAAAGGGGAGGAAATGTTTGAACAAATTAGAACCAAACTTCCTGGTGTTCCAAAGTTTCTTCTTGGTTCTACACTTTAGAAGAAAAGCAATCCGGATGCCAACAAATACCAAAAATAACAAGTTCATTACGCCAAAGAGCCTAAAAAGGAGTTCTTTCCAAATCAGCAGTCTTTGACTCCAAAATCCAGAAAATTCATCCCCGGTGAATGAGAAAGGGGGGAGTCAATATCAAGACTAGAACGCCACCGGATCTGCAACATCTATGAAAGCAGACAGAAGGCGTCTACAATCTACAACGCAACGCCAACGGATCTGCAACACTCATACAAGCAGACAGAAGGCGTCTACAATCTACAACGCAACGCCACCGGATCTGCAACACTCATACAAGCAGATAGAAGACGTCTACAATCTACAACGCAACGCCACTAGATCTGCAACACTCATACAAGCAGACATAAGGCGTCTACAATCTACAACGCAACGCCACCAGATCCGCAATACTCGTGCTAGCAGACAGAAAGCGTGTACAAGCCCTCAAATGAAAAGTTGTGCGCACTCAAATGGTTGTTACCTGCACAACTACAAAATTCATAAACAAAAGGCGTGAAGCCTACGAAACCCGATCCTCCTAAGCATGTAAATAGGAGTAGACAGGGTTCGAACCATCAGATAAACATACGATCACGAAATCGACCGGAATATTTATCTTATACATTCATATTCGGCCTTCAATGAAGAAAATCCATGAACAAAGGCACAAAGCCTACAAGAAACCCGATCCTCGATCAATAGCTTGGTTGAGTTGACAAGGTCCAATCAAATAAAGAGAAATGACCCCGAACACCCCGATGATGGCCGTGTTGAATGTAAATCTCAATCGGAGGGGTTAATTTTAGGCATTCCCAAATGCCTCCCAAAAGTCCAAAAATCCAAAATTTCCAAAGTCAATCACAAAATCCCAAATATTTAAAAATGAAATAAATCCATCCACCCTCCGCAACAGTTTGTCGAGGTGGACAAATTCAAATAAACTCTAGCTCACAAAGAGCCAAATGTCTAATCGAGAATATCACTAGGATCCATTCTCAAACAATCTCCTTCCAGTAAGGACGTGGTATGTGTCCTCTAACCGGCAGTTTTGCCGCCAAATGGCACCGCAGGATAAACGGTTATGATGACCCGAGGCCCTCTAAACCGATTGGTTTTGCCGCCAAATGGCACCACAGATAGCGGTTACGGCCAGAGCCAATACGCTCCTTATTGGCATCAAATCCTTGAGATATGGATCAATAGGATATAATTGACAGGGCACAAAGCCCTCTGTAAGCTAAGGTGGATTCAAATTTGTCCTCTTAGGCAAATACTCATCCCAGGTCTACAAGGTCCCCTTGGACGAAGCAACCCATGGCTGCTGACAAGGATCCTTCTGTCAGGTTGGGTCGACTATCTCCTCTGACTAAGTAGACTAGGGACCACGATGGCCCGGGACGACGGAACCATGGGATCTTGATCGGGTCCATCATCCATTCCCCCACCATCCGCTTTAAGTGCTAGATGGTGCAATTTCTATTTTAAATATCAAACTCTTCAAATTCTCAAATCCAAATCCAGACCTATTGCTGCTACTATATGTCAGATACACGTATCTCTATACGAATCTGATCGACGACTAGCCTTAATCGAAAGTTCTCTCTCGTGATCGGGAGGGGTAATTAACTATAGGGGCTTGCGCCTATAGGAAACCAAAACTCAGATCATAAAGTCCTCGCAAATGAGGGCGAAATCTCTGTGTAATGTCTTATCTACAAACCCATCTGCCTTCCAAAATTTACCCCGGAACTATCCGTTAAAACTCCCTCGCTCGAAATAAAAAAAACAAAAGAAATCGCGCGGCGGGGAGGCCGGGGCCGAATTTTCAGAGCCCACAAATACCAAATCCGAAATAGGAAACAAATCAAAGGGGGAAAGAAGGGAGGTGGTCGGCGGCAAGGAGCTATGGTCGACGGTTTATGGGGCTAAGGGCTTCGGCGAAGATGAGGCCGTGGGGTTTGGGATGGAAACGGGGTTGAGTCAAAAGGCCGGCGGCTTGGAGTGGAAGGTGGAGGAAGTTCGATGAGGAAAAAATGAAAAGATAACAAGAAGAACCACGAACCCGGCCGTCTCGAAGGTTGGTGGGTGATGCGCTAATCTCCCTCTCCACGGGATCTCTCCAAAACTCTCCAAGAACTCTCAAAGCTCTCAAAACACAAGTGCAGGAAGAAATCTCAATAATCATTCATTAACCATAATAGAATAAAGTGGGGCTTTAAATAGCCTCCTACAACATGATTCGAAACAAAAGACACAAACGCCCTTTGGTCTTACATATGACAACTCCCATAAGAGGGGTACTACTGGAAAGAAAACACATAAGCAACTAAATAAAATAAAAAATACAAAGGCTCACAATGCCACATAAGCAAATAACAAACTACATGAAAATAAAAATACATCAACGACTCAAAAATATAAAGACTGGATCGTGGCCGTAGATCGGCGGCCGCGTCTCTGATAAACTCTCCATGATGATCTGATGTCCCCATCAATAACAATTATATTTGTTTATTTTATTTCATTGCTATTACTGAATATTATACCATGCATGCGTACTTGTTAAAATTTAAGTTTTTATTATGCACAAAATTGAGGAAAATTAAGTAATTAAAGTTTACAATGTGATATAAATATACATGTATGTGTGTGAAAAGTACTTATATAGATTTACTAAACTTTTAACGAGGCAAATATTTTATCTTTTAATGATTTATATAATAGATTAGATACTAAGAATGGTGAAAGATATATGTAAAAGTTAACCAAACAAAGAGATAAGAATAGTAAGGATTTAGTTCAAGTGAAGTGTATTAAGGATAAAGATCAAAAGCATGTTTTTATTAGAAGATGATATTCAACAAAGGCGGATGAGATATTTTGCTACACTTTTCAATGAAGATTGTGAGAATGCGATTGACTTTAGTGACCTTAATACCCTAAATGAAAATAATGATTTTTTTATTGGCATATTAGTGAAACCAAAGTTAGAGTGTCTTTAAAGAAAATGAAGGGTGGAAAAACTATTTCAATAGAGGTGTGGAAATCTTAGGAGATGAAGGAATCTCTTGGTTTACTAAACTTTTTCATATTATTTTGAAGACAAAAGATGTCAGATAAGTGGAGAATGGGTATGTTGATTCATATTTTTAAGAATAAAGGTGATGCACAAGATTGTGCAAATTGTTGAGGAATTAAGTTAATGTGTCAAACTTTAAAACTATGGGAGAGAGTTATGGAGCATAGGTTGTTGTGGGCTCTGAAAATTCACGCCACGGCTTCCCCTGCTCTCGAGGAGTTTTAACAAATTAATTTTCAGGGTAAATTTTGGGAAGGCCGATTGGATTTGTAGATAAGACACTACCTAGAGATTTCGCCGTCATTTTGCAAGGACTTTATAATCTGAGTTCTGATTTTCTATAAACGCAAGCCCTGATAGTTAATTACCCTTCTCGATAACAAGAGAGAACTTTCAATTAAGGTTAGTCATCAATCAGAAATATAGAAATGCGTGCTATCTGACATATAGTTGCAGTATGGATTTGGTATTGGAAGTTGGATATTTAAAATTTGAAAAGCACCATCTTGCACTAAACCGAATGGTGGGGGAATGGATGATGAATCCGTCATCCTGAGCCATCATGGTCCCTGGTTTACTTTGTCAGAGGAGATAGTTGACCCAACCTGATACAATGATCCTTGTCGGCAGTCATGGGTTACTTCGTTCAAGGGTATCTTATAGACCTGGGGTGAGTGTTTGTCTAAAGGGACAAATTTGAATCCACCTTAGCTAACAGAAGGCTTTGTGCCCTATCGATTATATCATATTGATTCATATCTCAGGAATTTAGTATCATTGAGGAGCATACACGCTCTGGCCATAACCATAATTTAGTGGTGTCATTTGGAGAAAAAATCACTGATTAGAAGACACAAGCCACGTCTTTACTAGGAAGATATTGTTTGAAAATTAATTATAGTGATATTCTCGACCAGATATTAGCCCTTTGTGAGATGAAGTGATATTTAAATTTGTCCACCTCAACAAACTGTTGCGAATGATAGATGGGTTTTTCTTTAAGTGATTGGATGATTGATTTCAATTTTAAATATTTTTGAATTTTGGTATTTTTAGAGTTTTGCATTTTTATGGATATTTGGGAAACATTTTGAAATATTCAAATTAGATGGTTGAAGTAGAGTAATGCATCGTGCTTATTGTGTGATAGAAAAGTCCCCCCTCAAACTTAAGGAAAAATTCTATAAGATGGTGGTTAGACCTGTAATGCTTTATGGTGTAGAATGTTGGTCATTAATAGAGAAGCATGATATTAAGTTAAGTGTTGCAGACCTGAGGATGCTCAAGTGGATGAGTAACTTTACTCTTAGAGACATAATACGAAATGAGCAAATACATGAAAAGGTTGGAGTAGCTCTAGTGGAAGATAAAATTAGAGAGAGTAGCCTTACATGGTTTGGTCACATAAAATGGCGGACTTCTGATGACCCTGTTAGTAAAGTAGATATATTATATTTGACTTATATTAAGAAAGATAGAGGTAGACTTAAAAAGACTTGGTTAGAAAATAATAAAAATAACATTTCTTTATTAAATTTAAATAAAAATTTAACTCTTAATAGGATACAATGGAGAATAAGGATTCAGGTAGCCAACCTCACCGTGAGATAAAGACTTGATGTTGTTGTTGTATTCTTAGCTTATGAAACATTCTTAGGCTTTAATACTTGAACATTTCACACTTATCGAAGCACATGAAAGAAATTTTGACTTTGATAATTTGATGTGTCATACATACCCTTTTATGCATTTTTATATTTTTTGGCACATTGGCACGCTACTCTTGTACGTTCTTCAATGCACGTATATGTTGTATGTACACTCTTTTTGATACATTTGCAAAATATACTTGCATAATTTTATTATATTTTTGCATTTTTTCGATGCACTTATATGATGTAAGTGTACATGTTTTATGTATTTGTGCAATGTAATTACAAACTTTTAATTTACTTGCGCACTTTTTTGTGCTTCTACATGATGCACTTATATACATATCGATGGATTTATATGGTATATTCACAAACTTTTTCAATGTATCTTACATGATGTATTTCATGCTTTAAAATGATGGTGCGCTTCTCAAAATAATTGCACTATTCTCAAAATGACAATATACTTCTCAAGGAAACAATATGCTTCTCATATAAAATTCATATTCATATAGCCATTTAGCATTCTAGGACATTAAATTCGAGCTTCTAGCACATTCATTGGAGCACATGCAAACATTTCATTTAAAAAAGATTGAAAATTGGTTATGAAGTTTCAACAAATTTACATGCTTTTCAAAGCAAGAAATTTAAAATTTATTTATTAATTTTCAGTTCACACAATATTCTCATGCATTACATTTGTACGTTTATCATGTTTTGAGACATTTTAGTCACAAAATATTTAATTTTCTTGCAAATTATTCACTACACCTATGTCGTGTAATTAGACAATTTTCGATGTACTTTCATGATGTAGCTTCATAATTTTCAGTGCGTTTGATGCATTTGCATGCTTCTCAAAGTGTTTTTTAACAAATTCAAAAGTCATCTCGTGAAATTTGCATGACTTAAAAATATTCAAATTTGATTATTTTGCACGTCATCACAATACTTAAATGAATTTCAAGATAGCATATCAAAGTTAAAGATTGTCTCATGAAACTTGCATAGGTATTGAAATTATCTAAATTTTGATGTTTGCCTTTAATTTCTCATTTTAAATTTTCAAGAATGGTCTTCTATCCTCTAACACAAAAATATTATGGATCCATTAACAATGAAGGTGACTTTGGGATGAATTGAAATGTCAACATAATTTTCACATGCATTTTTTCATGATTTCAAAATGATTATTTTTTATAATATGGATCCAATGGAAGTTCATTTCTCCCCTAAATATATGGGAGGAAAAGCTAGCACTTTTTCACTGTTCTTGGATTCATTCAAACTCATTATGTGGATATTTAAGGGCTTTGAGTGTAGCAATTAGATCTTGTTTATATTCTTAACGAACTGCAAATGTTTCAAAAGTTCCCTATAAAAGTCATGTATTTTCAATTCGTTGTTCAATATTTTGTTTGTTTATAAGTGTTTGTATTGCATTTTAAGTATTTAACTATGTATTTGTAGCTTTATTTAGCTGCATTTTGCACATTGTATTTTTTTTTTTTTTTAGATTATTCAGTCCAAATTTCGAGAGCTTCCTGACGACTATCCACATAAGGGGAATCTACGGGGAGTATATGCCTGCCTACCACATCAAAAAATGAGTGTATACCCAGTGTCCTACAACATTACGAAGAAAATTTTCAAAACCCATTGTGCCAAGAAAGACATGTTTAGGATACATACAACAACAACAACAACAACAACATCAAGCCTTTATCCCACTACGTGGGGTCGGCTACATGAATCCTTTTT
>NW_021319932.1:46917-73959 GCF_001605985.2 Dendrobium catenatum | reverse complement strand
CCACCTTGTGTTTGAACACATGTAATAGCTCCTGCATACATATCTTTAATGATTTGAATATAAGCATTATTGACTCCTTTCTTTTCAAGAACTCTTCATAGCACTTCTCTTGGAACTTTATCATATGCTTTTTCTAAATCAATAAATATCATATGTAGATCCTCCTTATTTTCTCTATATTTCTCCATCAAACCTCTTAATAAATGTATGGCTTCCATAGTCGACCTACCCGGCATGAATCCAAATTGATTTTGAGAAACATTAGTATCACACCGCAACCTATGCTCCAAAACTCGCTCCCATAGTTTTAAAGGATGACACATTAACTTAATACCTCTATAATTCGCACAATCTTGTACATCACCTTTATTCTTAAAAATAGAAATTAACACACTCATTCTCCACTCATCTGGCATCTTCTTAGTCTTCAAAATAGTATTAAAAAGTTTAGTAAGCCATGAAATTCCTTCATCTCCTAAGCATTTCCACACCTCTATTGGAATATCATCAGGTCCAACAGCTTTTCCACCCTTCATTTTCTTTAAAGCCTCTCTAACTTCAGTTTTACTAATACGCCGATAAAAACATAAATCTTTATTTTCATCTAGGGTGCTAAGGTCACTATAGTCAATCTTATTTTCACAATCTTCATTAAAAAGTTTAGCAAAATATCTCATCCATCTTTGTTGAATATCATCTTCTAAGAAAAGTATTTTTTGATCTTCATCTTTAATACACTTCACTTGAACTAAATCCTTACTACTCCTATCTCTTTGTTTGGCTAACTTATACATATATCTTTCTCCCTCTTTAGTATCTAATCTATTATATAAATCACTAAAAGCTAATGCCTTTGCATCGCATATTGCTTTCTTAGCATCCTTACGAGCCACTTTATATATTTCTCAATTATCAGAATTTTTAAAATTAAACCAATTTTTATAACAAAGCTTCTTATTTTTAATTTTTTCTTGCACATTAGGATTCCACCACCAACTGGGAAATATATAAAGTGGCGAATTATATATATGTAAAATATGTGCATGGATTTCCATACTAATAAAAACAAGCATGGGATTTACCCGATGTGTCACAAGCATTGCTTATGAGTTTTCTCCACCACACTAGGAAATATGTGCATGGATTTCACTCGTCGTGTGAAACGCACAACAAATGAGGTTTAAAGGATTTCCTCATCGCGTTGTGAATGTCATCGCCAAGTTCCCCTAACACACTAAGAAAACTGATGCAAGTTTCGCTCGCCACACCAAATGTATCACCAACAAAATTTTAGGAGTTTGTGAGTCATTGCATTTTATACCAATGCATTGAAGAGTGAAGTTGATGATAATGATAAGGTGAGTTTGAGAGGGCAAATACAACACAACAACAACTTTCTTTTATTTTGCTTTCCCTATTTCTTTTTGAGAGAGAAAGAAAGATGTCTCCCTTTTTAGAGAGAATGGGAGATTGAGAGGGGTCTTTCAATTTAGAAATAGAAAGAGAATTTGCTTTTTAGAGAGATAAAATAAGGAAAGAGAGAGAAATCTCTATTGGTGATCTGATCTCTTTAGAGAAAAGGGTTGAGAGCGAGTGGCTGGAGAGAAAAAAAATTTCTCTATTTTTATTTTATTTTATATACAATGAGCAAAATGCAAAAAAAAATTCTCTATTTAGACATATTTAGATAAAGATAGAGGGTTTTGTACAGAGAGAAAGGGAGAGGGAGAGTGAGGGACATAGAGAGAGGTTGACGGAGAAAAAAAGGTGGAGAGCTGGCCGGCGAGTAAAGGAGCTGCAAGCAGCGGCAGTTGCGGGCAAGCAGAGGGACGGATAGGGGGCCGCGGTTGGTCGGCCTGGGAAGGAGGTGATCAACGGTGTCGGTAGGCTAGGGCTGGGTCGGCATCAGGCTAGGCAGGTGACCTCGACGGCGGATGGTCGGCGTTGGCTGCAGAAAAGAATAGGAGGGGCAAGGGGGCTCGTGTTTGCTTGAGACATTGGCGAGAGCGGGAGCCGGCTGCTGCGTGTGAAATGTCGGTGCGTGAGGTGATCGTTCGGCTTTATTAGGGATTTTTTTTTTTTTTTTTTTTTGTTATTAGGGATTTTTTTTTTTTTTTGGCATTTAGGCCAATTAAGAGAGACTTATGTGCAAACTTAAATTCAAAATCTCTTAATTAGTAGTCTAAACTCTCAACTAATAGATCAAGATGAATTATGTTAATTAATTAATTTAAAAATAATGTAGCAAAACAAGATATGATTGTCCAATAAAACTATTATTATTATTATGAATCAATTCATTCATTTGGCTTCATGCAAATCTATTAAATTTTTACAAGTTCTCTTACATCTGAATATAAGCGGTATAGATGAACTGTTTTATAATCTTGATGTTCCAGACGAAATAGTGCAGTCTGTTTCGCGAATAGACAATGTTTGAGTGGTTTCGCAAAGCATTATGTTTAAGGCTCATCATATTATGATCATATTTGAGGTCATTTCTTGATAATTTCAATATTCTAAATGCTATGACCTGATCTATTTCGCAAAATAATAATAATAATAATAATAATAATTGGGTGGTTCCACGCAATATCTTATTTGTAGTATATCATTGTCATCGTGATTGCTTGAATCTATCTTGAAGTAAATACAGAAGTCAAGAGAAAGAAGGATGTACTAAATGTTGACGTGGTTGTGAAAGCTGAGACAAGACAGCGAAGAAATACCAAAGGAAGAAGATGACAGAGAATGGAGAAATGCTTTGTTATGTTTGAGAGAGCCAATACAGAGGTTTATATAGAACTAGCTGGTGTGTGTTGTACATGTGGCAGCATACTATTGGTAGAGTCAATTACAGATATCTTTATACAAGAGTCTGTTATGCCTTTTACGCCTCTACAAGCTAATGGTGAGGGATGCACTGTTAGCTTGGTCTGTAGAGTGTTGAATCTAGGCGTAGGGAGAGACTTGGTGAAGATATCCGCTGGTTGATCGACCGAGCTGATTGGGACGATCCTTATTTCCTTGGACTGAATGTGATCTAAGATGAAATGAAAGTCAAATTCGATATGTTTCGTTCGAGCGTGAAACATTGGATTGTTGGCAAGAGCGATGACAGAGATGTTGTTTAAAAAAATCTCTTGGCAAGAACGATGATAGAGATAAAGTTCGTGCAGGTTGTTAGACCTAATAGAAATGTCACCAGGCTAATCAAGAGGGGGTGAATTAATAATTTAAAAAATCTCTTTGATTTTAGAAAACCATTTTAAGAAATTTTACTCAATGATTCTGAAGTATGCGGTTGTTTGTAGAAATAGATTTTCACAAAATATTTTTTAACCACAGTAATAATAAAGTGCGGAAAATAAAAATGAAGTAAAAAATAAAAGAATAGAAGAATACCATATTTTATAGTAGTTTGGTCCAACTAGACCTACGTCTACTCCCTGGAGACTCATTCTCCATGTAGTGCACTAAATACAAGTGACTCCCTTTTGCTCCCACAGCAAGGCAGAGAAGTCCTTAAAAAACCTCTCTTTCACCAACCCGGTGCGGCAGAAAACCATCGTCCTTTTTCACCCTCCTGGTGAAGGCAGATTACCTTCATCCTTTTTCACTCTTCTGGTGAAGGCAGACTATCGTTGTCCTTTTTCACCCTCTTGGTGAGGGCAGAGTACCCAATATACTCCAAAGATCTTCTCTCAAGAGTCTTCAAAAAAGTATGGCAGAGTTTTGAAAAACAACTAAGAGATCCTCATCTTTGGGCAACCTTGTGAATCCCTCACAATTTCTTCTTGCAAGATCTCTCACTCTCCACTCCCAAACACTTTCCCAAATCACTCTCTTTTTCCACTCTCAAGAAAAATTCACAGCAAATAGATCTGTAAGTCAGTTTCTAGGACTTATTATATAAAAAACACAAAAAAAATCGTCTATAAATTGAATTTTCAAAGTGAAAATGAGTCATATCGTATAGTACAATCATGGATCGTCTGTACAAACAGTTCAAAAATCATGGGATGCTTTGGTACAAACATTTTTTCGTACACTGTTCGTCGTCTGTACGATTTACATATCGTCTGTACAAACAATTAAAGTTTGTCTAGATGATTTGGTACCAAGCTTATTTCGTATACTGTTAGTCGTCTATACGATATTTAGATCCTCTATACGAACAGTTAAAATTTGTCTGGACGATCTGGTACGAAGCATATTTCATACACTGTCGGTTGCATGTACAATATTTAGATCGTCTGTACGAACAGTTAAAATTCTTCTGGATGATCTAGTATGAAGCTTATTTCGTACACTATCATTTGTCTGTACAAACCAACGTTGTGCAGTACATATATGGTTAAAAAAATTTCAATTTCAATTTTAATTCTCCCCCTATATGTGTGTGCACAGTTACCCAATTATAATTACACTTTCTCGAACTCAAGAAAATAAAAATTACTAACTTTATTACATTAAATTTTATTCTACTCTATCTTGAAGTCTTCAGCAGTTTGGAGTATGATTTTCCTAAAATGTTAGTACACACAAAAACAAACAAACATATATTCAATATATATTAGCAAAAACAATAATATTTTGTTATCATCAAAAAATCACATTACACAAAACTTAATCTTGATTTATAAGTTGCAACAATATTGTCACATTGAATGTCCATTGGCAGACTGAGGAAAATCGAAGTCGGCGAGAAGGCGACGAATCCAGATGATGTTGGCTGTGGCCGCTGCTAGGGATCGGTATTTTGCTTATGTGGAGGAACAAGCGATTGTGTATTGCTTTTTGGCTGTCCAAGAGATAAGAGTATTACCTAAAAAATAGCAGTAGCCCGAAGTAGAATGTTTGGTGTCGAGGTCTATCGCCCAATTCACGTCTGAGAATGTTGATAAAGTGAGAGAGGAGAAGGAAATGGGAAGACCGAATGAAGTAGTGCCTTTGATGTAGCGAAGAAGACATTTTAGAAGATGATAGTGTGTGGAAGAGGGATTATGCATGTGTTAACATAAGGTGTTGAAGACAAAGGAGATGTTGGGTCTAGTGATAGTGAGATATTGAAGAGAACCGGTGAGTTGACTATAAGTGGTGGGATTAAAGAGAAGGAGATCATTAGGAGTGGTAGGGGGCTTAGTTGTGGAAGGATTGGCAAGTTGGTTGCACTTATTCATGTCGGCTTGTTGAAGAATGGATTTCGCATAGGAAGATTGAGATAGATGTAATTAATAATTGTGGGAGAGAATCTGGATGCCGAGGAAAGTAGATGGGTTGCCAAGATTTTTAATGGAGATGTTAATGCTAAGTGATGAAATGATATCGAGTAGAAGAGATGAAGAATTACCTGTAAGGAGAAAGTCGTCTATGTATATGAGGAGATAAGCTTGAACGAAATTCAAATTGAGGATGAAGAGGGATGAGTCAGAAGAGCTATTGTGAAAATCGAGAGATAGAAGATGATTGGATAAGGTTTGAAACCATTCACGTGGAACTTGCTTGAGACCATATAAAGATTTTTTAAGTAAGCACATGTGATTGGGATAAGTGTGGTCCTCAAATCTGCGAGATTGTTTCATATGAATGGTTGCTTGAAGTGAGCCATGGAGGAAGGCGTTTTTGACGTCAAGTTGATGAATGGTCCATTGATGAGTGATGACTATAGTGAGAAGAATGCGAATTGAGAGGAATTTGGCCACTAGACTAAATGTTTCGGTGTAATTAAGTCCGTATTCTTGGTGATCACCCTGAGCCACCAAGCGAGCTTTGTATCAAAAAATCGTACCGTCTGTATTTTTCTTTGAATTATAAGTCCATCTATAGCCCAAGATAGGTGAGTTGGGAGGAGGGGGGACCAGCTTCCACGTACCCTGTTGTTGGAGAGATAGGAATTCAGATGCCATTGCCTCTCTCCAATGGGGATGCTTGCTGGCTTTGGCATAGGTGATGGGATCAAAGCTCAGGGAGGAATGTAGATTGTGAATTTGGTGGGGTTTGAGAGTGCCGGTTTTAAGTCTGGTGATCATGGGGGAGAGGAGGATGGTGGAGGAGGAATAGGAAATTGGGGGGAAGGAACAGATGGAATAGTGTGTTGTTGGAGGAGGTAGGACAAGACTTGCTACTGAGAGGAGCAAACTGAGGAGAAGTCAAAAAAAGAAGAAGTCAGACACGAGGGGGAATAGGAGTAGATTGATCGAGAAACAAAAGATAGTTATTGGCTTTGAACAGTTTTGTGATTTGGGATTTCCAGGATGGATAGTTTTCACCTGAGAGAGCAATGAGAACAATGTTCTTGATATTTGAAATCAAGAACTTTAAGGATGATGGAATTGCCAGACAATCCCTAACTTCTTTGCCGGTAGTCGTGGACAAGGGTCATTCCATCAGTGAAATGGAGGTTGCGACCCAATCGGCTCTGATACCATGAAAGCTGAGACAAGACAGTGAAGAAAGACCAAAGGAAGAAGATGACAGAGAATGGAGAAATGCTTCGTTATGTTTGAGAGAACCAATACATAGGTTTATATAGAACTAGGTGGTGTGTTTGTACATGTGGCAGCATACTATTGGTAGAGTCAGTTACAGATATCTTTATACAAGAATCTGTTATGTCTTTTAGGTTGATGCAATTGATGAAACAATAAGATCTCAAAAGAACTGGATAACAGAAGCTATCAACTTATAAAATCAGAAACAAGTAAATCTGAAAGTTCACATTTGTTGAAAGCACAAAAAAGTGACGAGCACTATGAGTTTATAATTATTTTCTTTTATCTGAATTTATTTAGTGTAAAACATGCTTATGATGGCAGAACTTATATTAACAGAATCTTCCCTCTAATATTATGAGCATTTTATATGATTCAGTTCATTACTGAAAGTCATTACATCTATAATTACTTCAATACAGCAATTGTTATGATGAGAATTGGAAGGATACTCCGAATCTTATTTTTTGGTAGAAAAAAAGCAGCAAACTGGTACTTACGAAGAGTTATCCAAGCTAGAAATCAGCTCACCAGGTTCTTTCTTTTCAGCCTTGGAGCCTATTTGCAAATAAACAAACCATAAGAACATGACCATAATGCATGTCTACAAAGAGAAATGCCTTCAAATCAAACATTTATCAAACAAAACAGTAACTTGTTAACAATATTCAATAAAGCTACCATCTGTTGAAGACTCGGGGATGTATTTTGCCAGTCGATATTTCTACATGGATACAGAAATAAGGTTAGGCAAAGAAACAATAATTTTAAAAACTGGCATTGCGAAGAATGCTTGATCATATTGAATCCCAGTACCTGCAAGTGACTCTTCACATGGTATATGGTTAATCCTGGCACGGACATTACTTTAAGGACACCTTTTGGAGTGGCTCCTGTTCAAAAAGAAGTTATCTTATACTGCAAAGAAATCGGTCAAAATATAAATAAAAATCTAACTCAATAGGTGAGATATCTATATAGAATGATTATTTTGTTTATCTATTCATTTCTTCTATAAGGATCAAAGGAAAGAAGGTAAAATATCATTTATGGCTAAGCTACAACAATGATTAACCATTTTAGTCTTAGCTATCTCATGTGTTCTTACAAAGATGATTCAAAATAGTCCTTATGTTGGACTATTTTGGATTGAATTTAAGGAGTTATGGAGGGACTACTAAGTATAAGATTTCATGAATCAAAGAATTATATTTGACATATTATATACTATGGGACTAAAATGGCCCCCTATAAATAGTTGATGGACCTTCTTCTCTCTTAATAAATATAAATTTCCTCGGTGGAATAGGCTAAAGGAGCAAAGTTTCCAATATATACTACCAAAAAACAAATAAATAAATAAAAAACAGGTTCTCACAGCAACCATAATGAACTACCCACGACCAGAGTACTCATAATGGGGTTATAAGATGCATTTCCATGTGCTTCATCATTAGGTAATTGTATTGAAGTTTCTCTACAGCATCTTGCTTCTTTGACATGGAAAAATTATGAATTTCGCATTTCTAAGTGTAAAGCCACTCATGCACCAAAGTATTCTCATCTTTGCAACACTAAATTAATTTCTTGTTTCTCTTTTAATGGACAACATTCTATGCCATAAAACATTGCAAGTCTCATCACCATCTTATAGAATTTTTTCTTAAATTTGAATGGTACTTTTCTATCACCCGATGCATTCCTCCACTTCGATCATCCAACTTGAATTCTACTAATAATATCCCATCTATTTCACCATCGTTTTAAACAATAGACCCAAGATATCTAAAATGTGTACTCTTTTCAAAAACTTGATTGCTGAAAGTCACAATCCCCCACTAGATCCAATACTACTAAAATTATACTCCGTGTATTCGGTTTTAGATTTACTCTAACAAAAACCTTTAGACTCTAAAGTTGACCTCCATAATTTAAATTTTCTTCAACTCCCTCCCTATTCTTATCAACAAGAAGAATAGCATTAGCAAAAAGCATACACCAGGGTAAATATTGATATATCATAAAAAAAAAAAATCAAAGCTCTGTAATCGAGCTTTTTAGACCAACGGTTGCACTAAATAAAGGAATAAACTATCCTGATAGGCTTGGATAGTTATCAATACAAACCTAGCAAACCAAGTCTTCAGATACAGGAAAAGCACAGAGGGCTTAAAGAATCCTTCAATATTCAAGAAACGCCAAACAAAGTGAAGCAACATTTGCAATTGCAGATTAAAAAGAAATTCCCAAAGCATTTTACCTTCTATACATCAAGAAAAATGTTTCAGCAAATATATTAATACCATAGCATAATTGGCAGGCAAAGGAAAATGCAAAGACAAAAGGGAAAATCTAATCTGCCGCAAATTCAACTTTATCTAGAACTGCGATTTGATTCAAGATCATGCTACTTTAGGCAGGTAACAAGAAGAATTTCTCACTGTCTGGTCCGCCAAGTTGTGCCACTGCATCCACAAAACGCCCATGAAGCTCATGTGTCCACCTTAAACGTTGCCTTGAAGCCAAGCTGGGATTAGTGGAACTGTTCACAGAGTGATTTGAATCCATGGTGCTGCTACTCAATTCTAGTTGCTGATCTCGATAAACTGCACTGTTGAAGGCAGAAGTTTTACTTGGAATAGGATTTGATTGATGCATGTTGCATTACCTGATATAATAATAGGTAGTTTGTATCAGCTGGGCGTTACCAACATGAAATCTTGCAAAAGAAATGGAATTTGTATATATATTTTATTCAGAAACATTAATAATGTCTATTTAATCAAGTAATACAGTTTAAAAAATGAGGGAGGGTTTTGGCAGCACCTCTATGTAGGAAGAATGGTTGCTGGTAGAATAGAAGATTATAAAATCACCGCCCCTTAAGCCATTAACATTTATCAAAAACAAGCACTACACCATTCTTGGAGAAGGGAAAACAAAAAAGAGAAAAAGTTTCAACGCCAGTAAAAAAAAAACGCCACTTTTAATGGCTTACCAATAGAAGAAAGGACTGAAGAGCATTAATCTGGACCTTAAACACAGAAGAACCATAAACAGAAATCAATAAAACTCAAGTGGCACAGCTGGAAACCTACTCCCAACAGCCCCTGAACTCTATACTGGTTACAGAGGTTGCCCGTTAATGGAAAACCATTAAAAAAAAAAACAAATTTGCCCAATTCGGCAAGTAGCAGAGGCGGTGGAAAACATGAACGAATTTTAAGAAACTTCAAATCGTATATCAAAATGGAAGTGGACATGAACCCCAAAATTTATCCAAGTCCGCACAGTTGAATGTCCTAATCCCACCCAGTCACAAACTAAAATCGCGAAATCTACGCAAAAATTCCAGAGAAGAGAAATACCAGGGTCAGCAAACCCCAAATTGGAGAACCGGACATATGCTTCTGAACAAAGCGTCCTCGAAGGTCCAATGAAATTTAGAAGTGGAAGTGAACTGTGAAAGTAACGACAACAATGAACTATCAGAAACGCAGATGGAGTTCCAAAGGCTTTCCGATTTCCAATATAAATCAGCGGAAACTTTACTTCAGCCTACCTTCTGTTAGATTCCTTCACTCCCCGCCGCAGAGATTCGCTGGACTCGTAGTTCGTGAGTATCACAGCCACTCAGAGAAGGGCTCGGACTCCTAAGAAATTGAGGCGATAGAGCGCGCGCGCGCTACAGATAGAGAAAGCATAGGAGAGAAGGGGGAGCTACGTGAAGCTGACCGAGCTTTGGCCTGTTCTGCCCGGATTGCCCGTGATTCACGACGTTTCCGTTCCAGCGTATATTCCGTTACGATGCTCTCGGTGGCTATCCGTTGGACTGGTTCCGTTGCCGGCGGACGCTTGAGATTGAAGATTGGGAACCGTTGGATCTGTTATATCTTAACGGGTGTTAGTCCACGGAGTCAAAATAGAAAGTGCGATGTTGAGCGGCGACGAGGTTATCAGTCTCAGCTGCCACGTAGGATAACAGCCAATTGTTCTGTTAAGAAAAAAAACTAACTTTGGTGACTAATTAAATGGAAATTTTAATTTTATATGATTCATACTGTATCTAATTAGAGAAATATTTCAGCAGATTATTTATCCAAACTTTTTTTTTGGAAGTTAATATTCTTGTTTTGTTTATATCTCCACTCTCAAATATTTTTGGCTAAAAAATCATTCAAAATATGCCATTTTTAGTTCGGATATATTTCCAAGTATTTTTTATTTCTATTTTTATTCAATTTATTTGAGATTTTTTCTTATGTAACGACAAGAATATCAGGACGAGGAAGTTGAATCGGATAAAGTAGATTAATACTGACTTAGGTTTCGTTTGGAACAGCTTTCTTACTGCTTCTTAAAGTAACTTTTCAGTATAAAAATTAAAATTTTTTATACTAAAAAGCTGCTTTAAGAAACAGTATGAAAGCCGTCCCAAACGAAGCCATAGACTTCGTTTGGGATAGCTTTTTTAACGTTTTTTAAAATTGTTTTTGATTAAAAATTTTCTTGAATTAGAAAATTTCATACTAGAAAGTTGTTTTAGAAAGCAATGAAAAAAATGTCCTAAATGAAACCTTAAACAATTATGGGTGAGTTTTTAATGAATGATGTTATATTATAATGATTCTATTATTTGTCAAAACATTCATAACGGTAGAGAGAGATTAACATCTTAATTTTATATCGAGATCCACCATAGAGATACATGAAAGAGGAGTTGTAAGAGACCAATTTATTTACTTGAAGAACTCAAATAATAATAATAATAGGGCATGTCCCAGTTGATATGATTCTACTAGTTTTTATCATCAGTTATATTTTGTGCTTAAAATTAGAAAATCCATGTAGTATTAGAGCTATCTTTAAAATATCATTTGATGTTTATTATGGTGGTTCTCCCTTGAGGAGTGGATACCAAAGATCAAGAAGTTCAGTATAAATATTGATGTTAACTTTAGTGGTCAAAGTTAATGTCGACAGCATGCACCAAGCTTTATAGGCAATAACATATATTAATGTTGTTCGCAATAACAAATGACAAAGTCAATGGACGTTGATGTAGCTAGACAATAATGGTTGGAGGATCTTAATAATAGCGGGCAATAATGATCTGAGGACTACATTTAGGGGTTTTAATGATATGAGAATTAGGCTATTTTGAGCTCGTTGGATTTGTCTCATTTAGATGCTTAGTTTGATTGTCAACATGCAAAAATTGGGGATGATTTGGCCATCCATATGATGTCTCAATGTTTATAATTATATTTCCAGTTCTTGATCATAACTCATTTGAACTCAAATCAAATCACTTTTTACATCGATAAATTCATTTTGTCGTGGCATTTAATTTGATCGTAAGTTTATTAAAATCTGATCGAGTTCATATGTCTTTAAATTTAATTTCAAAGTTTTCAATTTAAATATACTTCAAGATTTGTGTCCGATCAAATTAATTTTTGTTGACTTATCATATTCATTTGCTTTATATAGGATTTGAACAAGTGAATTCAAGTCATTTTATTAAGATTTAACACTAACTTGATAGAAGGTTGAACAGATGAATTTAATTTTTTAGACAAACCTAGTCGCCGCATAAGTCGCCATTAGCACCAAATCACACTGTCATGTGGCAATTTTTTTTTCTTGTTTTTTTTAAAACCCGTGCATCTCTAAATTTTTATGATTAAGTTTTGAATATTTTTTATATGTTTTTCTTATTAAATGTACCAATTTTAATGGTTAGTTTATAAATTAATCTATTATTAGTTTCCAATCTTACTATAATTACGAGCTTGAAAGCTAATGCCTCTCATTTAGGCTTCTTTTGGGACGGCTTTTATATTGCTTCTTAAAGCAGTTTTCTAGTCAAAAATTTGTATTTTGTACTAGAAAATTGCTTTAAGAAAGAGGAAGAAAGCCACCCCAAATGAAGCCTTACTAGCATCAAATTTAGTAGCGATTAAAATAATTGCAAAAGTGGTGTTGTTAAAGATTATCCAAATTCATGAAGAAATCTCTCTCTCTCTCTCTCTCTCTCTCTCTCTCTCTCTCTTTCTCTCTCTTTCTCTCTCTCTCACTATGTTTGCTAAAGGTAAACAATAATATTTTATCAGTGGTTAATTCTTATACATGCTCCTCTCAAGAACATCCACTTAAATGACTTACTTCATATGCATCTTTAAATTGATCCTACCTAAGAATGTTTTAATATTCAAAAGTGTATAAAAGAGGTTCTTACCACTTGATCTTGTCTGAAAATTGCATCCCATATGGAATTATTTAAATAAAATCATATTGTCTTACCTTCAAATTTATATATTAATTTTGAGCTATTAAATTAAATTTAATAAAAATTTTCACGTATAATATTTTCTAGATCACATTTTGTATAGATATCTGAATTCAAATAAAATGTATAATTGACTGTTGCTTGGACAAAATACATTAACAGATGAACTTATCAAATGAGTCAATTTTTTTATCTAGGTATCCTATCAACTACCTTCTTTTTTATCTGATGGGAGTTTTTGTTGTCCTTATTGAAAGCACACAAAATTACACCAAATGAGGTTACCGTTGATTTATGTCATGGAGGATTCATGTCATAATTTTGATTTTGGACTTCACATAGAGAGTACAAGCCACATTTTGAATCTTGTTGTTGTCAAATCAACAAGTTCCAAAATAGTTGAGAAAGAAAATATTATGACGTACAAATATATGATTTATGATGCAACTAGTCCATAATTTACAAAACATACGGAAGAGTCACCAAAGGGAAGCATAAGACTTTGATGAATTACTACGTGTAGTTTAACAACCAACTTGCTAGTCGTTGTTAGAATGTTCAATATTAAGACTTAATATAACATGAATATAACATTTGTTGAGAGTATTTTAATCAATTTGTTGGACTGCTTAAAAAGACTAACCATACAAATAATCTAATTCCAACAGATTTATATAAGACTAAGAAGCTAGTTTCGAGATTAGGTTATGATTGCTAAGAAAATATAATATTGTGTTAATGGCTATATATTGTACTACAATGATGATTTATCAGAACGGCTTGTCGCCATTGAATCACGCCATGATTTAAATAAGGAAAATAATTAAAATAGAAAGATGTTCTAATTAATTGATTATTTTACTTACCCATTATACCAAGACTGCACATAAGATATGAGACAATATATGGAGCAAGTATGATGCTTCATATCTAACTTGGAAGAAAATACCCCAAGATGTTTGGGACATGTGATTCTAGGAGTTCGAGGTGAGTAATCAGCTATATATAATTAAATTTCATTCAAAATTTTCTAATCCAAAATGTCATGTCTTATAATATCAAGTAGATAGATTTTTTTATTTTGTTACCCCAACACAATAATAAGATAAGAAACAATTTAGAGAAGCGTGGTTCGACTAGCCTACAAGACATGTTTATAGATATTAGGAAGTCAAGCAAGAGACTGATTTGGATTGGTGATGGTGTGTGGGATAAATTGTGTAGGACCTATACTAGCCTAGATTATACTAGGAGGGAACAAAAAAGGTAGAGCAGAGCTTTAAACATTAGGGGTATATATGGGCAGTGCTTTCCAAATATACTAGTGGCTTAGCTACACACACTGAGCATATACAATGTTTGGTATGAACATATATAATTTATATGATCTTAGAATTAAATAATTTTGATTGTTGTGCTAACTTATCATATTATATTACAAAAAGAAGTGATGGGTAGAGAACCCACTTTTGTGGAGTTACACATGTTCCCATAAGTGCTAGGAGGACCAACAATAGGTGGATCAATGATTAAGAAAGGCCTATGTGACTATTAAAACTTGCAATCATATTAGAAATATTTCAATGACATTGATAAAATTTTTATATATCTTATCAGGAGAACTATAAATGGCTTCAAGAGAGCCAAGCTGTATTTAGTGAGGGATCATCTATGGGATCGACATATTACTTGAACTATAGTACATAATCATAGGAATTGGGCAGAATGTAGTAGGGTAGAGTTTATGCCATAGGCTCTTAAGCTTATGTATTTGAGGACAAGTTGTCTAACACATCAAGCTTCTCAAGTAGTAGTAAAGAGGAGTTAGTCAGTCACAAGGTGGCTACCCTAATAGAAATGCTAGAGTAAGAGAAAAAATTGAAAACGGATATGCAAATACATCAAAGTCAGTTATAGAACTATACAAATTTTTAGAGCACTTTTGTGATCAATAGGCTTTAGAGGATGAGGGGGTGAGGGTACAAAAGAGGATTAGAGTTTGTTTTAGAGAGGCTTTAGTTGGATGCTTATATTTTATTATTGGTTTAATAATGTTTTAGAACTAATGTATGTTGATTCTCTTTTAATACATATATAATAATGTAATTTTGGGATTTATATTTTTTATTTTACCGATTTGTTTCATTTATATGATTGGTGAATTATTCATGGGTTATAATAGGTGAATTTATGTGGAGGATGCTTTTATTTTGCTGAGCTATAGGTTTCTAACAGATTTTCAGCAGATATATCATAAAAAATCATCGTAGGTCTTACCAGTGAAAATTTAGGTGGAATTCTCCACTGGTAATTCCAACCAAAATTTCCCCAATAATTCTAGCAAAATTTTTGCTTCTAATTTCATCAAAATTATTAACTGAAAATTTTGCCCGGACTATTGCCAATATTTTTGGTGGGAAATTTTGTCAATTATCATAAAAAATCTTTTCATTTATAACTATTTCATTCGTCCAAAATATTCAGACAATCTTCTAAAAATCCGTCAAAATTTTTTTGATAGAAATTAAATTGTCAAAGTTTGGTTTCATATGCGGTTGTTAGCGTTAGATTGATTTATGCCATAAATTAACATTATAAGAAAATATTATTGGATTTCTAAAAAAAATTCTTCCAGCAATCATACATTTTCTTGTAGCGATAAGTCAACCAATCATATCATATATCATATATCTTGTATCTTATATTATGTATATTTTATTATGTATCCATATGACCTAGGGCCAACCCAATAGGAATCAATCTCATTAATCTTGTAGCCCACCTAATAGAAATTAGTCTCATTGGTCATGTGTATTAGTCATCAATCAGTTTTATAAATCATTAGTCTTATCAGTCATCAGTTATTAATCACCACTCATCAGTCATTAGTCTTATCTATTATTAGTCTTATCAGTTATATCTATCATAAATATATTTTTAGTCATATACAGTCATTAGTATTCTTAATTATATCAGTATCAATTTGATCTTTTTCATCTAGCACATTAGTTCATTTATCTTATTTGTTCTTATTATATCATTTCATATGTCATAATAATAAACATTATGTATACATCATATGCAATTATTATAACATGTATATTTATCCAGTGTGCTCATAAATATGCATGTATTATATACCAAATGAATAATACACATATGCATGTAATGTATCTTATATCCATATTTAGTATATTAGCTCATTATTTTGCATGACCTAATCTACTCTACCCATTTCAAGTAAAATGTCATATGTGCAAAACTAACTAGTAAAATTCTAATATAAATTAGTCAAAATATTCAAAATAATAATATATTTCACATATCAAAAGTTACACAATAAAAATTAATTAAAATGAGAGATAATATATTTTATTAATTTGAGGAAGGAGAAAATAGACTAAACTCAAAATCATTGAAAATATATGTAGAGTAGAGATCACTTATAATGTTTAAAATAATTTTGTATTAAAGTAACATACAAAGAAGCCCTAGAAGAACTTCTCTCTCTTCTATATCCCCTCTTCATCTCTTCTCTTTTCTCTCTCTCCTCTTCATCTCTTCCCCTCTCTCTATCCCCTCTGCATCTCTTCTCCTCTTTTTTCTTCCCTAGCAAGGCAATGAAGTTAGGGGGAGAGAGAAATTAATAGTGATGATGGATATATATCTATCCTCTAGACCACAACACTGTTCACTACGGGAAAACACGCGATTACCGTCGGATTTTCCGACGGAAAATTCTGGACAGTAATAAACGGCGCAGGCACCGGCGGAATTGTTCGACGAAAAGTTTGCGTCAACATTTCCGGCGCAAAATATGCCGTAAATTTACCGACGCCAGTTCCGCCGGCCAATCCGACGGTATAGGGCTGTCTGAACCATTTCCGTCGCACGTTACGGCGGAACAATTCCGGTGTACGTTACCGGCGGACATTGCGCCGGAAATAATTTATCGACGCGACCAAAACTGGCGTACGGATTTCCGCCGAAATGTGCGCCGGAAACTTATATTTCCGTCGGAATATCTATGTTTTCCGGTGGATTTTGTCCGCCGGTAATATGCGGTTTTCCTGTAGTGGTTATGCTACATGCAAAAATTTTTTGTTATTATAGAACAGAGAATGGAGCATCGTTGCACTCTACAGCTCAGTGTCACCGTGCTATAGTTATTATTTTTCATATTTTCAAATTAATTCATTTATTAAATTTTGGATTATTATAATATCCCCCATTTGTTGTCTTGCCAAGGAAGAAAGGAGAGGAAAAATAGAGAAGGGAGAGAAAGGAGAGAGAAACCTATTCGGGTCTCATCGAGTCTGTTGCATGATTTCTTCCAATCTTGGTATGTAATTTGAATCTTATTTTTATTTTTGATTATTTTAATTTCCCAGATTTTATATCTCCTAAAAAAATCTCATATTTTAGTGAACTTTCATCATATAATTTTTAATATTTGATAGATATCATCACCCTAAATATTTTGACATGTTCATATCAAAATTTCACTCGTTGGTTTTGTACATATATTATTTTAATTGAAATGAGTAAAAAAATGTTGAGTGTAAAATTATTATGAGAGTGTACTACATTTAGGCATAAAATATATGATGTACACTAATTTACTGTTCACCTACCCGAATATGCATTTTGGCATAATACATATATACATTGGATAAATATATATGTTATGAGTATTATATATGATGCATGCATATATAATATCTATTATTTTGATATAAATGATATGAAATGTGCGTAAAAGTAAGAAAGGCTGGCTAAAAATTATTTAGTGATTCAAGTTAGCTGGAGACATTATGTTATGCAGGAGTGGGCCGATGAGCTTTCCTTTAAATAAGATTCATTGTGTAATCCTATGTGATATAAAAAGGAAGGCATAAGGAGATTGACTGATATGATGTGGTATGTTGATGGGCGGGAAGTAACAACTTCTTATATAAAAGTCATCTAACTTGTGGTATGTGATATGAGCTAATTCTTGACAATATAACTGATATGATTGAGACTGGTTCTTATTTATTCTGAAGAACCTATATAACTTGATATATTAAAAAAAAAACATCATAGGTAGCTAGATGACTTGTCTTGCTTACATATGCTTATGATATAAAGAATGCATAATAAATAGCATAACTAATATAATATTATATGACATGAATATAATACAAGATATGACTGATGTAAGCATATGATAAGACTATATGACTGATAAATTGAAATTGATACAAGGGTATATGATAGAGTAAATATATGATATACATATTGAATTGCATATAATAGAAATATATAATATACATGCATTGATACTTGATGGTGTATGATAAGTAATGGAACATATGCTCACTAGATTGATATTACATGTATACTGATATACATGAAATAATATATATAATAAATTAAAGTATCATTTATTAACATGCATTGATTCATAACAAAACTATTGTGTTGTAACTTAACATGGGTATACGAATGATAGAACATACTAATCCTTTATATGATCGTTGATTATTGAATCTGAAGTACATTAATTTTATTGATTTTTATGGCTCATATGAAATAGTGCTGCTCATATTGACTACTACATGATTTGATTGTTGTATGTTGCTACCATGAATTAGTTGTGGTTTTAATGTTTTATAAAGCAATGATGATAATACTTCTAAAATGAAAGTGGGAATCGTATCAGTGTAAGTGTTATGACAACCAGGTGATATTTGTATTCTCGTATTCTCCTAGAATGTGCATATACTATCTAATAGAATGAGCATATGTTAATTAGTTCTATTCAAACAAACACCTTGGATGGTAATATACTAAAATTTATTACACTTACAATTCATTATGTGATTCATGATTTAAAAGGTTTAATCTGAGCTATGTATTGAAGTTTTTTTCCTATTTAACAAGTTTTATTGCACTTAAATATATATGAAGATTGAAGACACATTCCTGAAGCAGTTTTTTGGTGGAGCAATTGAGCAAATCAACAAAGTGTAATTTATAATTTCCTTAGTCATATTTGTTGTAAACTCTTTTGTAATTTATATTTTGTAAACTGATTTGTTATTTATCAATTGATTTATAGTTTTGCAACAGATTTGTAAATAAGGAATTGAATTGTACATTGCTGTTTGTATTTTGTTTTATTTTTTTTATTCATAGTTGCTTTTTGGTTTAATTTAATTCAAAGTTGTTGTTTTAATTTTTAATCTGATGTGTAATTGAGCAACATAAACGCATAAACTTGTTGGCTGCTATTTATTGCTTCAGATCTTGGTTGGCAGGTTGTGTCGGGTTGACCCTGGTTCGGGTCAACTAGTGTCGGGTCAGTTCCAAGTTGGGCCCGAACCCGACCCGTGACCCGATTTTGACTGCCCTACCTTTTCCCTTAAGAAGCAAGCCTCAAGCATAAGGTTATGCAATTTCACTTCTTTTCGTTTCAGAAAATAATGCAGCTAATGAACTCAATCATTGACAATGTCACTACCAGAAGAGAACAACTAATCACCAGCAAATATCAAAGAAAACTTCCACCACAGTTGATTTGAGACAAAAGCCAACCAATAACGGCAAAAAAATATAAAATCTCCCAATCTCGAGGCTTCAAATTTGGTCAAATTTGTAGCATCTTCTGTCATATCATCTGAACTTTTCTGCTGATTATTATTATTTTTCATAATGAAACATGTTTGACTTAGCAAACAGAGGTGTTCAACGATGAGCATCCATTTGGAAACCATATAAAAATAAGAAAATATTGCTTGGTATTCAAACAGATAAATAAGCAAATTAAACACCATCACAGGAGTCAGATGACGATGAAGTCTCTCGACTTGGCTGACAGTTATTGCAACTTTAGAACACTGCTGAAATTTGAGATCAGCTTATTTTAAAGAAGAACGCTCTCCTTCAATGGATATATTGACGCAACACTTCCCTGTCTATGCATTTCTCAGCTTGTGGTATGAATCCATTTGAGCCTGGTCAATCAGCAGGAGTTTAAACTCGCATGTACCTAGGGGTGTGAACTATCAACTATGATGCACAGACACAGATACAACAACACGGACATGTCAATTATTGAAACATATAGGACACGAACACGGGTTGGACATGGTATTATAATTTTTATATTTTAAAATTAGTGTATAAAATTTGAGTAAGCATAATATTAAAAATAATTTAGAAATAAAAAATCATTTAACTAGAATTTGTTCTTAAAATGATTAATAACAGATTGTCAAAGTCGGGTGTCGATGTCGTGTATGTGACATCGAGAGAGGAGACAACAATGCTATCGAGAGTCGGGCTTCGATGTTATGCAGTAAGTAATTGGGCGTGATGTGAAGTGGGTGTCTGTCTTCGATGTTGAGATGGCGTTGGTCGTCGATATTAAGACGATGTCAGATAAAGATGAGAAGTCCAGTTGTGGGTGTAGAAATTGCTAATGCCGAGCATCAATGTCAAGACAGTGTCAGACTTTGATGTTGAGATGGTTTTGAAATGTCGACATTGTAATGACATCATACTTTAATGTTCAGATGACATCGTCCATTACTACGAAATGAAAGTCGCGACCCGCCAAAGAGAAATAAAATTGAGAATATTTGATAAATGGGGTATTGAGTGATGGAGATTAATTTGGTGTTGTGGATAGAAAATAAGAAAATTAGCTTTTATATTTTAAATAAAAAAATAAATATAAGACATTATATTTTAAAAAAATTCATAAAATATGTAAGACACATGTCAAACACGCGCACCCAATTTTTATTTATTTATTTTTAATCGAACACATTTTCGTCGTGTCCTACATGTGTCAGACGCATTTCGTGTCAGATACGTGTCAGATGCTGCACGCCTCTTTGAGGAGAAGTGTCGGCGCATCATAGGGTGTAAATGAGCTGATTTTGAGTGACTTAAGTGCTGTTTGGTTCTGCTTTCAAGCAAATGGACCATTTTTTTTTTTGGCTTATTTAAAACAAGTCAAACATAAGCTAATTATAAATTGAAAAAATGATCAAAAACGAAGAACAAGCTTTTTCAACAGTCCTATTGATGAAAAACATATCGTAGAGCTGGATTCAAAATTAAGTGTTATAAAATCACATCATTTGTCAATTCTTGGCAAGCAATTTCTACACCTTCAAACTTTCAGATAAGGAAAATCCATGTCAAGAACACCACATCTGATGTTGCAGAAGCCATAAAATGGCAAGAAATTATACCTTTCTCACTTCAACCTTTCGTGGGAACGGATAAAAGCTCAGTTCTTCTGAGAAATCAAATCAGACGTAAACAAACTCACCTTTTGAACAAAGAGGAGGGCTAAACCTCCTCTTCCTTTAGTTTTCTCTTTGTTGATGGGTACAGCAAGTATAAGAACAAGAATGGGACAAAATTGTGCAGGCTTGAACTATTAAATATTGCAGAGATTAAGAAATATATTCATTCTTACAGAAGAAATCAAGTTCTGGGTCATACAATTATACAAATGACAGGCTATGTAGACAACCAGTACAAAGAATAGTAATATATACCATGGGAAAAGGTCATGAAACGAAGAGGAAGGGAGAAATTTTAAACAGACAAAACAAAAGTCTGTCTTCTCTTCTGTGCTTCCATTTGTACTTCTAATGTCTCTTTTACTGTCAGATTTCTTCGAGTGTTCCTTCATCTAATGTTATTTATATATCACAGTTATCTAGAAAACTATTATTTAAATAAAATTATTAGTCATAAAATACATCATTTGGTTCAAATCTTTAAAAATATGATTGTATCTAGAATGATCAAAGAAGATTATGATCTTTATGTTGTCATTTATTTTAAAAAGTTTATACCTTTGTATATTATTTTTACTCGGTCAAATTAATCAAGTCATAATTAAACCTGATTCATATTTAACAAATCATTGATTGTAAGCAAGCTTAAACAACCTTCAACTTGGTGAACTCTTAAAGCTTGAAGTTATGTAAAGGTTCTTGTTGCCCCAAGTCAAATCCATAAAGTTGCCCAAGAGTTGGCCCTTACTCAGCCGAAAGTATTGAGAGACTAAACTTATCTGAGGGATGTACATAGTCAAATATTTGTCAAAGATATTCTCTTAAAGGACTCGGCAACTCACCTATCAACTAAGAGTTCTCGCTAAAGAACTCAGTAACGGTACTAGCTCTAAATATGAAACTTGCATGAAGTTCTTGACAAGTAATCGACTATAAGTCATACTCGCCAATTACTCGACCAATATATTTATTAGGATCTTATATCTTTCCACGGAAAAAAAATAGATTCAACTTTCTCTTAATTAAATTTGATGAGCATGGAGCACCTATGACAATGAACCAGTTCATGAAAAGTCATAAACACAAAGATATATCCTCACACAAAGAGCGACTTAATGATTACATGACTTATGAACAACAACAAAACATGAAAGATCATCCCCCCCCAACTTTAAGAGAAAAAAATTTCTCTCTCCTAGGTGCCAACATCACCTTACCTCAAGAGCTCTTGCTTAAGTTCTTTCAAATGATGAACCCAATCTTCATGAGGAGAGTATCATGGAGACTCCTCTCCCTCATCGCTCAGCAAGTTTCAAGCTCAGATTATAAATGCTTTCTTCAATTACATTGTCAGATGCAACTGCCGCCAAAATTTGAGAAGTGGATGCTAGATTCTTGTAGATGGAAGTTTATTTGATTTGTCACAACTATATCTTCTTCACTATCAACAATACAATGAAGTGTTGACATCCCTTTACCAACTTCAAGAAGGAACTACTACTTTGGTTCTCACATCTTCCTTTGCATGGGAAGCATCATCTCCTTTTATTTGAAGTGGCAATTCATCACTCAATTCACCAACAATTAAATGCTACATCAAAATTTGAGGGCTCTCTTGAAAATGACGGAAGAGGTGTAGGATTCTCTTAACACTATATCACTTATTTTATTTGTAAGATATTGGATGTCCTACCTTTAGAGATTGTTATCACCTTAAGAACTAACCACAACCTCCAAGAAAGTCATTTGGTCGCACGCATGGATTACAGTAACCTAATACATTGGCTAAGCTGCTTGAGTAGCCTAATAGCCACATCAAAGTGGAGAAATATAATTACATGACTTTGGCTTCAACCTGCAAGTTGCATTAGTCCTAACCCATGGGAACTCATGGTAACAATCCCATGATCACAAGAAGAAGTTTCATAGTAACAATGACAAGTGAGCTAAGAAGCCACACCACAATCAACATTACTGATGTTTTTGCCATGAAAAGCATGAAATGGGCATTCTAGCACATCATGTGGATGAAGGTAATCAAACTTAAAGACCAATTACAAGTGCTAAGACTAAAATCCAATCAAGAGCCCAGTAAAGAGCCCATAATTTTGAATATTTTAAATTTAGATTATATTTTATTTTCTATCTAGAAACTTGTATGGCTAGCCATGATATGGTTAGCATGGATTAAGTATTCAAGATAGGTGGTTGAAACTTTTCCTTATTATGGGAAACCAAACCCTTTTTCCCTCCCTTTATAACCTCCATATTTTCTTTTAAAAGTTGTTACCCAAAAGTCTTATAATATTTATAAATATGAATAAAATATTTTATAATATTCTACAAATAAAATATTTTGATGGAAAAGTGCTCTTCATTTTCTTAGTACTTAGTGGCTTTAAATAATTTGCTTATCTTTGGTGAATTAGGTAATTTTCTTTCTTTTTTTTTCTTAAGTTGCATGTTAAACACCTACTTAAAAATCTTCAAATATCTTCTTCCCCCATATAAGCATCCTATAATATTAATAAGCCAACAACCAAAACTTTAAAATCATTCTAAACACTTCCACATAGCTCTCAACCAAACTAGAGAACACTAAGACCTAGTTCTGTTCCCTACACATCAACATCCTTGTAAACTCTACCAAACTCTATCATTAATCCATATCATGAGTTCTAATCTTAAGCCAACCATCCATTATCATTTTCATCCATTTATTCTCTATAAAACTTATTCCTTACAACGATCTTCCAAATTAGCTAAATTTAATCAAAACTAAACTAGGCTTGGAATTTCAACTAATATACCCTTTTAAACCTTTGAACACTACATCATAAACTCTAGAGCACTTCTTCAAACATAAAACTAACAATCCAAAGTCTTTTCTAGTCATTAACCTCACCAAAATACTATCCACCACCATCAATAGCTTCCCTATGTCACACTCCATAATCTAATTTGAATGATTTTTTTTCTTTTATCATTTATTATTTAACAACTAGATCTATCTAATTTCATCAATCAATAATAAACAACATAAAAAAAATTATATAATTTAAAACATCAATACGCATCTATTTTCATTGACCAAAAAAAAAAAAATCATATGCAATACTCATGAATCATATAATTAAAACATATCATTCCATTCCTGAGTACAAAAAATAACTAAAACAAAAAAGAAATAGAACCTGCAGAATCCTAATCAGTCTCACACTCCTGAATCTTTTTCTTAACCTGAAATCATTTAAACCACATATAATGAGCTAAAAAGTCAAACAAATCACTAAAATCCTATAATTGAATTGAAAACATGATAAAGAAGTATGCATGTCGTCAGTCAATTCTTTATAGTAACAAATATATAATCAAGAATTAGTGCATAAATAATAAACTTTATATGTAGTCGCAGTAAAATCTACTAACAATAAAATATTATAATACAAAAGCTAGTAAAATAGTACAATATGGAAACCAGTAAACTAGTATGGATGTCAAATTGATAAAACAGTCATATCAGTATCATTTAGTAAAGAAATTATATAAAGTAGTAAAATTGAAGCATCGATAAAGACTGTCAAAATCATATCAACATAGTAAAATCCTTTAATAATGTACACAAGCTATTCAATTATTTTATATTAGTATCTTAATCACATGTTACTTAGTATATCATGTACTTAATATATCACATGCTCGATTAGTACAGTGAATACATAATTATAACAGTAGTAGTGAATTAGTAGTAGTATAAAATAATATTTATATCCATATCGGTAATAGTATCAGTATAGTATCATCAGTAATTGTAACAATAAAGAAATGCAGTAACAATAAATATGTACTGTTATAGTAAATAAATACAGTATCAGTAAAGCTGTATAGTAACAATAAATCTGTAACATGCATTTTGGTGGTCACACTTAAACTAGAAAGAAGTCCTAACTATCATAGCATTTTTCAATATTCGATAATTAATAATCAGTAATTGTTCGCTCAATAAACAGAGTTGTTAGTTTTTGCTTGTCAGCATAGTAATAACTCTTTATAAATCCCAATAATTATATTACTTGAATAAGTAGAGGATAACACCCAACCACAATATTTAAAATATATATATATGCATATACATACATATATATATATATATTCTCAATGGTTGTATTAACAGTATGCTAAATAAAAATACTAAGTTTTTATACAATGTTAATCATACATTAACAGTATGCTTAAATAAAAATATTCACTTTCTAAATAGTGTAAATCATATAAAATTCAATGATTTCTATTTTATTCGATGAAATTCATAAATATTGTAGTCGAAATATTCAATATAATCAGTACGATAACATATAAAAGGTTTTGAGGTAAAAGTTCAATAAAGCAAAAAAAATAATAATAATAAAATTAGATTTGAGGAAAAATCGGTTGTCAAAATCAAAATATTTGAAAATAGAGATAATATTAGAATCATCTGCTTTGATTTGAATACCATTTATAAAAATGGCAAAGCAATTTGAAGACAAAAAATCTAGATTTTTGTTTCTCTCTCCTCCTTCACTTTAAAAAAAGAATTTCTAATTGTTTACAAGTACTAAAAGAAATAATGCGCTCTAGACCTAATGCCGCAGTGCTCCAATTAAAATAGAAATTCAAATTTTTTTCCATTTTCAATTATTTTCAAAAATTCAATTTGTTACACCATATATTTCCATTGAAGTTTAGAGCATGAAAAAAAAAACTTTTAAATCTTTAGAAACTTTAAGAGCTCAAAATCATTTATTGAACAAATGAGTGATGGCTCACGTGCAAGAGTTAGGATTATGAAAGAGAACCATGAACCTTACATTTTTAAGCATGAATGATGATGTGTAAACCACTTATAAGAAATCTTTTCATTTTATAAAGTTAATGCTTTAAAATTAGCTTAAATCACTTAGACTGAATTGAGTTTTTAAGAGAAATTAGTATATGATATCCCTTTTTGGCTTCTTAGAAGGGTTAAAAGAATTAGAGTGCGATTGTACACTCATATTCATCTGGGTTAGATTAATCAAGACATAATGACAAATTAGACCAAGTTCAAAAAGTTATTTATGTAAACTGACTTGACTGCGTCCAACTCAAAGGAATCTCTAAACTTCAAGTTGCCTAGATCTGAATCTCATTAGGGTCGCTCAAGAGCCAACCCTTATGCTCAACCTATACTATTGAGCTATTGAACTTTAAAAAATATATATTTATTTATAGAGCTATTGAACTTACTTAAGAGTAATATGTTCACATATTCACAAATGCATTCACTTGAATAACTTAGCAACTCACTCAGAATGCTCACCTACCAACTGGGAGCTCTAACAAGAAGAACTCACCAAGAGTACTTGCCCTATATCCAAAATTCATTTTAAGTCCTCAATTAGCAGACAGACTCGCCTTCCACATTTTTATACATTAATTTTAATTAATTATTGTACTTTCTTTATGATCATACTATATAATCAATTATGCAATATCAATCTTAATCCTGACCTATAAATAAATATCACTCATTTAGCCCAATCATCATGCAATTACAAACTATACTGAAACTTTATCAAATCGAGTCTCTCTTAATCTCTCTAAGATTCTCACAATAATTTACTTTATAATCTCTTTTTTTAGTTATCTTTATATCTTAGGTATGTCACGACCCGACCCGATCCGGGACGGATCCCTTTCGCACCGGGTCGCGACACGGAACGAACAGACTGACTGACCAGGATCTGGCTTTGGAATTTGCTTACTGAACTAAATCTTCCAAATTATTTCAACTCAAAAACCAACACACAGAACAGACCAGAGCTATTATGAATCATCAAATGCAGCGGAACAAATCATCTATATTTTTCTTTCTTTTCCTCAAAACAATCATCTACAAATACGGTACATGGCTAACAGAAGAAATACAAAA
>NW_021319932.1:18253-46136 GCF_001605985.2 Dendrobium catenatum | reverse complement strand
ATTTCACCTCGACTTTCTCTCTCCTCAAAAGATATTTTCGTTTTAATAAAATTTTCTCTCTCATCAAAACGATTGATTTCAGCTTTAAAATACACAGATCGGCCCGGCCGATCGCCAGATCGTCCCAAGACGATCAGACCAAATTTGATCGTCCTGGACCATTCCCAGGGCGATGATCAGGTCGATATTTTTGAACAGTGCCGATCGGCCTGGATGATCTCAGGATCGTCCCGGACGATCCTGTCCAGAAATAGCTCCAGAAATTATCTGTTTTCAATGCACTGATCGGCCTGGACGATCTCAACATCGTCCTGGCCGATTCTGGGAGGAAAATCCCATTCAGAGAGGAACAGTAAGGGAACGAGATCTCACAATCTCCCCACCTTAGAAAAATGTCGTCCCGACATTTCCCTACAGATACGAAGCAAAACAATCTCTCTCTCTCTCTCTCTCCCTCTCTCTCTCTCTCTCTCTCTCTCTCTCATTCCTTAAGCTCTATAGCGTTGCCAATATCTCTAGTAGGGTATTACCAAGGACAATATTAGATTCATCAAGCTTGGAATCCAGATTTCTAATTTAGCCACATACGTATGACATCAAAATAAGACTCATATATTAGTTATGACATTATAATGCAAAAATTGTTAACACAATATGACTAATACCTGCGGCATATCCTCCTTACCATATTCCATCCAGCTCTGAACACAATCCCACTTCGTCTGGCATCACAGACTGTCACCAACGACTTCCTGACATTCTCCAACTAACTATTACTTTAGGCTTATATATATACATCATTGTATTAAGTCGTGGGTAATATACTTGAATCAATGGAGGTTCTATACTACTCTATTTACTCTCTAACCTTTGCAGGTATCTTTCATGGTATCAAAGCTTGACACTTGGCCACTCCAACTCCGTTCATCGCCATGACTGAACAAGCAGTCTCTTCGCAATCTTAGACCACTGAAACTCTCTCTGCTTCGATGATGGCAACTACTATACCTCCTACCCTCATATTTCTTATGTCTAATCTCAAGCTTCTTGTTCATACCCAGTTCACAGTGGAAAACTACACTATATGGCATCTTCAGATTTTCGAGGCCTTCGCCACAAATGGGTTTGAAGGATACATTATTGGTTCCCTACCCTGCCCTCAAGAAACAACCAACGCAAGAGAAATCAAACTGTGGAAACTAGTCGATCAGAACCTGATCTCGGCTCTCTTCTCCACAATCTCCCCATCAGTCCTCCCCTATATTCTTCACTTGACAACCTGTTGTGAAATCTAGACTGCACTGGAGATTCGTTTACAACCACCAACAGGTCGCGCAAGATCAAGTTGAAGAACGAGTTGCATAATGTTCAAATGCGTGATCAGACTATTTCTCAGTATCTAGCACAAATTAAGTCTCTGGTAGACAATATTGCAGGCGCGAGATGTCGTAAAGACACTGAGGATATCATCCTCTATACGCTGAAAGGATTGCCTCCCTCATACAATCCTTTCAAACCTGTCATCCGCACCTCACCTCACTCCATCATTTTGGAATCCCTGTACTCTCTGCTTTGTAGCGAGGAAATCAACTTACAAACAGAGATTCAGCAAGATGCCACAGCCTCGGCTACATCCGACCATCAAGCCCTGTACACTACCAGAGGTAGAGGAAGGTCCTCCAACTACAAAAACAACAGGGGCAGAGGAGCACCCTTCAGTTCATCGGGTTCATCCAACAGACCTTCCTCACCGACTCCAAAGAGCACAGTGCGTCCTGTCTGTCAAATTTGTGGAAAACAAGACACACAACCGTATCCTGTTGGCATCATTACAACTCCAGTTACTCCTCGTAACCCGTCTCTCACAACCGAGCATTTCTCACACAAAATCAATCAAACCTCACTATGGACTGGATTCTGGATTCAGGTGCTTCCACTCATCTTACGCCGGACATGACCACCATGCAACACTCCACCCCTTATCAAGGTCATGACTGAATCTCTACAACAAGTGGATCAACATTGCCCATCCAACACACCGGAGCCGGACTTCTACCCCTTCCAGACACTACCCGTAAGCTAAAACTACACAATCTTCTTCATGTACCCTCCTTGTCCCACAATTTATTCTCAATCTCTAAACTAACTACTTACAATAACTGCTCCATTCATTTTGACTCCTCTGGCTTTGTCATAAAGGACCTTCTAGGCAACAAAACTCTACTCAATGGAACTAATCAAGATGGCATCTATCCCATTCGCACCAGTCTCCCTCGTCCAGTTCACGCTCTCCACACAAATTCAGCCTCGTCTTCTCTCTGGCATGCTCGTTTGGGACACTCCTACAACTGAACAATGCTAAAGTTATCTAAGTTTATTCCAGATTTATGTAATAGATTCCCTGTCTCCTTGTGCAATTCTTGTACCGTGGCCAAAAGCCACAAGCTTCCGTTTCCTAAGGAAGCCTCTCATGTAACTACTCTTTTTAGTCTAATGCATTTCGACGTTTGGGGTCGCTCCCTTGTGTCATCTCTGTGTGGTTATAGATACTACGTAATCTTTGTAGATGACAGCTCTAGGTCTTGCTGGTTATATCTAATGCACACCAAAAATGAAACGCTCCTCAAATTCCAGCATCTATCAAATATCATCAAAACACAATTCAACTCTCAAATACAAGCTCTCCGCTCCGATATAGGAGGAGAGTTCACAAGTAATGCATTCAAACAGTTTCTAGCCTCTCAAGGTATTCAACATGAGCTCAGCTGTCCATACACACCTGAACAAAATGGTGTTTCAGAAAGGAAACACTGACACCTTCTGGACACCATATGAGCTCTACTACACACAGCAAACCTTCCCACTCATTTATGGGCAGAAGCCATTCAAACCGCAAATTACTTAATAAATCGATTGCCCACTTCCTCCCTCCATCATCGCATTCCCCATCAAATTCTATACAAACGTCCTCCTACCATGCACACCTAAGGATCTTCAACTGCCTATGCTTTCCATGGCTGTAACCGCTAACACCTCATAAACTAGCACCCCGCTTGTCCGCCTGTATCTTTCCGGGCTACTTTACCTCTCACAAGGGGTACCGCTGCTATAACATTCAAAATCAAAGATCTACATTTCCCGCCATGTCATTTTTCACGAACAGTCCTTTCCCTCTCTCAATCGCAATCCACCACCAATCACAACTCCTTCATCACCGTAGTCTCCCCTTCTACTAGTTCCTACCTCTGCACATCAACAAGTCTCTGCTCCACCTACCAAATCAACTCATTCAACTATCACCGGACCCTCCATCGCTCAAGCACCCATCTCTCCTCCAAATCAATAAACCACTCTTCCTGTAACTCAATCCGCCGCAGCACCACCATCTCCCAAAAGACCCCATCTAATGCAAACAAGACTTCAAACAGGTCACCTCAAGCCCAAAAAGAACTTTGATCTACTTGATGTATCAGATAAGTCTTCCACCCCCTTTAGCTATACTCAAGCTGCTAAAACACCTCAATGGAGGAATGTCATGTCTGTTGAATTCACGAACTTTTATTACGTCTGGTGTAAGGACGTAGAGGAACGTCCGGTCGGAGGCAAAAATCCCGCCAAAAAACTCAGTATTTGCTCGGTATTGCTAGGTATTATTTGATAATAATGAGGAATACTGCTCTGTAAAGACCAATACCGAGTTATATCGAACTATACCGAGAAATACCGAGTTGTACCGAGTTTTTTCTAGGAAAACTCTGTACAACTTTTGTATAACTCGGTATTTGCTCGATATAGCTCGGTATAACTTGGTATTGGGCCTTTACTACCAACATCATATGCCAACACATGCACGCTCCTACAATTAAAGATTTTCAGACACTCAAGTGCCTACTCAGATATATTCAAGGAACGCTGGACTACGACCTTCCAGTTTCCAAGGGTCAACTAACCCTCACCACCTACAGTGATGTTGACTGGGCATCCAACACTGACGACATAAAATCAATATCGAGTTTTTGTACGTTTCTAGGCGGCAATCTCATATCATGGAGTGTGAAAAAGCAAACGACGGTGGCCAAATCCTTTACAGAAGCCAAATACAGATCCTTGGTAGCAGCGACCACCGACGTTCTCTGACTGTGTCGTCTATTAGAGGATTTCCAGACCCCGCAATCTCACCCTACGCCAATCTTCTGTGACAACATATCTGCCCTCGCACTGGCAAACAACACAGTTTTCCATGCCAGGACCAAGCATATATATATATATATATATCACTGTATTAAGCTGTGGGTAATATACTTGAATCAATGGAGGTTCTATACTACTCTGTTTGCTCTCTAACCTTTGCAGGTATCTTTCAAAAATATCATCAAACTAAATAGTTAGCATAACATTATTGAGCAAATGTCAGCGAAACAACTCCATACCCAAACTTACCATTTATCAAGAAAAGAAGGCTAAGTTTAAGCTTACTTGTTAATAACAAGTAAGCGCCTTCAAGTACAATGGTGACAAAAAATAAAAATAATACATATAATCTTTGTAATATGATTCTTTGATAGATAAGACAAAAACATGAACATTAATTCCTTCATAGCATAATTTGCATAAATTCTAAGATATAAACCCATTTCTGATATGCTATCTTATAAGCAACGTTAACATGCACTGACAAATTGAAGAGATAAATACTTCGGCTCCCACATTGCTTGATCAGGAATTGGGTTTTTGTTCCAGAATTCCAGGATTTATCTAGATTTCAGTTAAATTAATTATGAAAGCAGATTTTAAATTATAATTTATGTTAAGCCATTTGCAAGGGTTAGGATTGAATTAGTACATGAAAATAGCAATGGACATTGAAGAATGAACACAAACCTTTTTTAGTTTGCAATGTCATTTTTTGCCTAATTGATTGGATAATCAGTATTTCTGAGCAAGAACTATAATAATTAAACTATAAATAAGACAACAAGTGACTGGCCGGCAATTGAGTCATTTTTAAAAAATATTATGCGTATTATATATTTTTTTCTTCTAAAAAAATTAGACAATTTTCTTATAATTACCATATTATAAAGAATTTAGTAATAAATAATTGATTTTAATCATTTTTTTTATGTAGCAAGAAAATTATACCCAAAATGAAATGTGGAAATAATTAAAAAATGAATCAATGAAAAAGCTAGACCTAGTGATTGCTAAGGCTTCGTTTGGGACGGCTTTTTAGTTGCTTCTTAAATCAGCTTGCTAGTACAAAAATTTTAATTGTTGAACTAGAAAGCTTCTTTAAGAAGTAGCAAAAAAGCCATCCTAAAAAAAGCCTAAGTAATCATTAGGTTCTACTTGGGCGGGGGACAAACTTTTTCTCAAGGTTCTCTTCATGTCGCTTGTTGTTGCTTGGACTTCCTCCATTATTTATGTGGTCTCCAACTTTAAGCCTCTCGCTACTTGTTATAATACTTCCTCTAAGTATGTCATCACCTTCCCCATATTTCTTAAGGAACAGGCTCACGATTGAGTGAGATTGCCTCTCAATATGATTTTGTTGGCCTCCCAATAGGAATTTAATCACCACATGGTATATATAAACGGGTTCACCACATGTGTTCAAAAGAGGCCTCCCAAAGATCACATTGTAGGTGTCCAGTGTGTCCATGATGATTAAATCAACCATCATGATGTATTGGCATTTGCCCTCACCCTTGGTAACAAGTAGGGCAATCATGTCTTCAATATTTCATTGTTCACTAAAAAAACTATAAAGAGGAGCTATGGTAGGAGTGAGTTGGGAAGTAAAAAAATTCATTTTATTGAAAAAAAAAAGTTTAAAAATAAAGTTAACACAACTTCCTATATCAATAAGTATGCCACCAATTTGGTAGTTGACAACCAGTGATGTGACTACCACAACATAATTGAAATGTTTCAGACTTTCTTGCCTATCTGCCTCATGGAAAGTGATCAGGATGATGTCTACCACTGTTGCTCACAATTTCATGGTCGAGTTTATCTCTCATGAGTGAATTTTATTAACTTGCCTCTCGGGATGTTCAGCTTTATCTCTCTAAGAATGGTTAGTACTATTCCAACAATTTAAATGGTGCGAGCAAAATTAGATTGTCCCCTTAATCCTTCATAGATACCTTTCTGGGGTGCCTTCGTAGGTTAGCATGGATGAACTCTTTTAATTTGTTCACCTTAATGAGGTCTTCCACTCTTCCTCAAATGTGTCAGCATTCTTCCTCCGAAGGCATAATACTTGGAGGTATTCCTTTAGTGAGTGCTTGCTTTTATAGGAATTATGTGCTTGAAGAAATCCTTTTTTTTTTTTAATGACGTCTATTAGTCAACAACTTCAATACATAAATGAGTGATAGAAGGGTATTAGTGCATAGAGTGTAGACATGTAATGCCCCAAGATAAAAAATTGAAAGAATTGTATATTTCTATCTCCTAAACATCTACTATAGCTTACTAATTTCATAAACAACAGAAAACATAAATACATTAATATTCATTTAATATTTACACATTGATCTATAACCCAAAAAAATAATATATACAATATTCATGATGTCAACCAATAGAAACAAATTATTATTATAATTATATTATGACCACAAAATACAAAACTAACAGTAACAAAGAGAAAAGTAAAATATCACCCCTATCAATCTTTCTCCACTAGTTCTTTACCATTAACTGAAATTGTGTAACAACAATGTAATTAGTATAAAAGCCCCACAAGTTACTCAAATCTATAACTGGCATTAATGAACAAAATAGAAATAATATGCAGTAAAAAATTATATTCTTATAAATTGTCATCAGCCATACACATTCTTGTCATTCCTATATCAAGTGGATCAATCTTATCATATAAATCATGTCTTATATTCATATAAATATTATATCAGTCTAGCGGCATATCAATCGTGTTTCTTATATCATTTAATTAGTCAATCATTCTTATCAATCGATTAATCAATATCATCAGTCAATCAATCATCATATAGCATATATCATGTATATATCTATTATGGACCAACCAAACAGGAATCAATCTCATCAATCATCAATCTTATTTATCATCGGTCTTTTCCATAATCTATCATCGATCTAATCTATCATCTATCATATCTATTATTTATCTTATATATCATTTGTCTTACCTATAATTTATCTTATCCTTCATCAATCATATATATATCACCTATCTTATCAATCATATCCATCACTCTCATTATTCATATATTAATCATCATTTTTCTCAATTATATCATTATCAATCTCATTTGTCTCATCTAGCATATCAATTCATTCATTTCACTTATTCTTATGCATATCACATCATTCATATCATGTATATCCTAATAGCAGACATCCTATACATATAATATATAATTATCATATCATGTAGATTAATACACTATACTCATCAATATGTATGTATTATGTCAAATGAACAATAACCATATGTATGTCATGTATCTCATATCCAAATTATTACATTAACTCATTATTTTGCACTCAGTCTCACTCTCTTCATTTCAAATAAAATATTATATATACCAATCTACCAGGACATCTAAATTAGTTAAAATATTCATAATAATATTATCTATTATATATCAAAAGTTACATGATGAAAACACACTAAAATATAAGATATCTCAATTTTATCAATTTTAGGAGAGAGAAATATATTGAACTCAAAATTATTAAAAATAGATATAGAGTAAAGGCCACTTACTATGATCAAAATAAATTTTGTAACTTAAATAATAGATGAAAAAGCTTTGAAATACTTTCTATGTCTTTTCTCACTCCTCTCCTCTCTCCGTTTTCCTCTTCTTCTCCTTTCTTTTGTTCCCCAGCAAGATAGTGAAATGAGAGGGAGCATGGTTTAGTTGTTGAGGGATATTTATATTAAATAAATATAATTTTTTTTTTAGTATCTAACGCTGTAATGCCACAAACCAGAACGCCACAACACTGGATGTTGAATTCATAGTTACTCTAGAATAAAGATCATGAAACTGATGCGCTTTCAATCTTAATGACGCAGTGCTACACTGCAAAATTTATTATTTTCAAATAATTTAATTTTATGAAATTTTGGATTATTACAATACCTTCATCCCTATATAGGCCACATGATTTTGAGTTGCCTCTCTTGTAGGATGGTCTCTACTAACTGAGATTGTGTCATTCTTTGTTCATATGTGACCTCCAATCTTACGATTCCTTAGGTAACCCTATCATTCTTGCTTTTTTGGGGTCAATCCTACTTGATATCCAAGTTCTCAGGGTGAGTAGTCAAGGAAGCTTTGATAATGTTATTATATTCTTCTATATTGATATGATTTTTAAGAGTTCTAATAACTTATCCAACATCCATAGTTGTTGAAGGCCAAGGGCAAACCCAAATAGCCCTTTTTGTACGCCTCTCATTAGTGCATCCTAAGTAACTACTAGTTTGAGGTCTTCAACCTCCATTATCTCTTTCTAAAACCTAATTATGTAGCTCTATAGCAACTAACTTGATTCGTATCTCATCTTCAATAGAGTCTAAAGATCTTGAGAGACCTTTGGGCGCTCATGAAGTGTGCTATAAATATTTTCTTGAACTTTGAGAATGAGGGGATCTTGCCTAAGAGTAGTCATGAGAGCCACGATAAGGTAGAATCCTTGAATGTGGTGAAAAATATCCGAAACTTTAAGGTGTTATTGACATCCATCAACAAAGTCATCAGATCAAATTATGCTTTTTGGTCAGTGGGGTTTTCCTTCCTCAATACTACTATATGTGAGGTATTTTAAACTTAAAAAGTGGCCACACCTTTGTAATCTCCTTAGCTAATGTGTTTTTCAGCTCTAAATCTCTCCACCTTACTTTCCTAAGCAAAGGTTTGTACTCCTCATCACTAGTGTGACTAGGTATGCACAACATTGGATGTCGATGTTAACAACCTTGTATCTGATCTCCTTTAATGAGATATCAAGTTAGATGCTCCTTACAAATTGCTTTTTCTAGAGGTATTTCTCTAGACTCATCCTTGTATTTGGATTATCTTTATGATTATTTTCTCCATCTATAATAAGTTATGATGGCTAGTGTAATTTTAGTTCTCCATATTTACAAATGACTCAAGTTTTATTGACCTTTGCAATATCTTTATCTTTTGATCACTAGCATCAATTGATGCTCAATACACTTAAGAGGATTTGAATCAAAATTTATATATGGGTAAACTCAACCTTATATGCAGGTTGTTTATGGGATGGTTATAAATCAATTAAGTGAGTTAAGCTAATAAGTATAGAGAGTCTATTAAAAACTATAATATCTCATAAATAAGCACTAAAATAGTGAATAGTCTAGGAGACAAAAGGAAAAAAAGATGCCAAAGATACTTTTTCACCACTTTTTAATGATATCAAGAGGTCTATAGAAAATGTTACACTTATAAAAGATAATAAAAATAATATATGATGTGACTATCATAGAGTGACATTAACACTTGGATCATCTAAACTATATGCATATGGATCTTTATTTTTGATGTGGCCCCCTCCTCTAAGATGAGTGCCTCAATCGAGACTTTTGAGAGTGACTATCTTGAATGAGTTTTATGGATCTAAGTCGTAGGAGTGAGTCAGAATCAATGAGTTCCTAAGGATAAAGGACAAATTCTCAGGTATGAATATTGAGCCCATCAGAGTGAGAGCCTAGTCCCATGGAAGTGGATAATTAAAGTATAGGGAAGAGTCCATATGGATGTGTTGTTATTAGAGTTGTGTACTTTCTTTAGCTTGAATAAGGATGATAGTGACATGCATATGACTTTGGTTGCTAGGAGCTGGTATGGGTGAGTTGAATTGATTAATGAAAGTTATGTTTAGAACATGACTTGACTTGGAGTCTTTTAGGGGAAGTTGCCAAGGACTATTTTCTTAGTTTGATCTTTAAGGATAAGGTTAGTAAGAAAAATATAACACCTATAAAATATTAATCAGTTATTACCTATTCCGATTCAGTCTATTAAAGGAAACACACTAAATTTCTACAATCATATTTTCTGCATGTGTCTGTGAGTGTTAGGTATGCATATGAATGTCTAAATCTTTTCTAAAGTAGATCTTGAGAGTCTGTGTGTAATAGCTATATTTTAACCTAATCAAAAAAAAAAAAAAATTGGAGTCAATATAAGTCTAAATCATAAATCATCTTAGTCATAGCATTGATATTATAGTATTTTAATTACATGATTATTTTCATAATTTTTAGGCACTTGTAAAAATCTTTAAGAAATTGACACTAGTTTGTATAAGTAAGAATTTTGGGATCGATATATGTATGTTTGCCAAACCAATTTTATCAAAATATTTTAGATAAAATGAGCTATTTTATAGATATTTTTCTATAAGTTTTAAAGTTATACAATAATTTATATGAGTTTTATACTGAAAATTTAATTTGTTAAATATTTATATTATATTTTATTAAAATATCTTAAGCCATTAGTTCACTAAATTATTACAATTGTTTTATTATCTTCAATTCAACTAAATAGAGAAGGCTTAGGGAGAATTTAGAGAGAAAGAAAATCCTTAGATTTGGAGATTATCGAATCATTTTCGTTATTCGATCGAGTTGGGAAATTTGCTCGTCTCGCTGTACGGAATCTATATCATATTTCTGATTTCAATAATTTTTTATTTTTGAAAATATTTTGATTAAATTTGTATTTTCATTATCTGAAAATGAGACTAATTTTGTATTGGTAAAACTTTTATTATGTAACTTTTTATATGTTATACTGATCGAGATTATGAATGTTTTGAGTATTTATTTTAAATTTTTTGTTATGTGATTTTAAAAATGCAGCAATTTTTGCATATTTAAAATTATATTTTGACTCTAAAAATAGTATTTTAGTTCAATCAAAGCTTCATAATATTATTTTACATGATCTCTGATAATTTGGTTAAATTCTAAAAATATGAATTTTTGCTTACTAGTATTTTTGTTGTTGAAATTTTTTGAATTAAACCTAATTATGATTTAATTACTATAATATATTAAAATTGAGTGTGTATATGTGGTTGAGAAATACTTAGTCGCTATATTACTATTATAGTAGTCACTATATTACTATTATAGTGCTATTATAATAATATGTGTACAGAGAAAAATAAGTAAAGACTGTTTATTCATTGAACTTTGCTAGAAACTGATTGACCTATGCAGAATGGTTGGTTGACGGGCTTTACTTTAAATATTATGGTATGATATTATCCTTGACTGATTTATGTGATACTAATTGAGAGTTATAAGGAGTTATTATTATGTCGATGGATAAATAGTGATGACTTGTTTAATAAGCCAACGAATTACTGATACTGACACTAATATTATAAAAACATTATTATAGCTAGGAGATTTACTTGTTTAATATGATTATTAAAATGCATGCTACTGAATTACTGCCACTATATGGCTTTACTGTTAATTTAACCCATGATGTTGATGTTACTACTATTCTATTGTTATTAATATTGATCACATAATATATATTAAGCATGAACATTATACACTGACACTGAGTTGACATTGATATGATATTTTTGAGCATGTGATACATGGATACAAGTATTTTTATATAATTTTACTACATTAACAATATTTTCATACGGATTTGATTTATATCTATTTTGTTCCCAAATTCTTAAGAGAAATATCAGGGACGACTTTTTATAAGATGGGTAGATTATAATAATTAGTATTTTAATCTAGTTAAATAATTTTTTTTAGAGTAAATATAAGTCAAATCATAAACTGTCTTCGCCATACCATTAATATTATTATACTTTAATTTCACAAATTTTTTCATAAATTAGGCACTAGTGAAAATTGGTATTTATCGGTATAAGTGGAAATTTTAGAACCGTTATGTGTTTGTTTTGCAAACCAATTTTACCAATTTTTTTTTTAAATAAAATGAGTTATTTTATAGATATTTTTATATAATTTTTGAAGTCATAAAAGAATTTATATAAATGTTATACTAAAAATTTATTTAATTAAATAGTTATAATATATTATATTACAAATATCTTAAGCCATTAGTTTATTAAGTTATTACAAATCCTTTATTGTCTTCATTTCAGCAAAATAGAGAAGTCTTAGGGAGAATTTTGAGAGAAATAAAAGAGAAAGAAAGGAAATAATTGGATTTGGAGGTCGTGGAGCTATTTTCAACAGTAAGCCTAGTTGGGAGATTTGATCGTCTCATTATAAAGAATCTTATCATATTTTTTTATTTCAATTTTTTTTTTTGGGATTTTTCCAATCAATTTGTTATTTCTATTATAAAGAAATAAGGATAATTTTGTGTAAAAAAGTGAGTAATGTTTTATTTTTTTTTCATAATTTTTGGGCATTAGTAAAAATCTTTAAGAAATTGACAACAATTAGTACAAGTGGGAATTTCGGAACAGTTAGGTGCCCATTTTGCAAATCAATTTTATAATAATTTTTTAAATAAAATGAGCTATTTTATAATTATTTTTTATAATTTTTGAAGTCATACAAAATTTATATAAATTTGATACTAAGACTTTAATTAATTTAATAATTATATTTATATTATATTATATCATATTAAAATATCTTAAGCCATTAGTTTATTATATTATTACAAATCCTTTATTGTCTTCATTTCTGCTAAACAGAGAATGCTCATGGAGAATTTAGAGAGAGAGAAGAGATGGAAAGAAAATCCTAAGATTTGGAGTTGTAGAGTGATTTTCTTAAGTCAACCTAGTTGAAAAATATACTCGTCTCACTGTATGAGATCTATATCATATTTTTTATTTCAATAATTTTATAATTTTTAGATTATTCAAATTTGTATTTTTGTAACTTAAAAATGAGGATAATTTTATATTCGTAAAACTTTTATCACGTATCTTTTTACATATTATAGTGATTGAGATTATAAATATTTTGAGTATTTATTTAAAAAATTTTGAGAGGTGATTTTAAAAATACAACAATTTTTACCTATTTTAAAATTTATTTTGACATTTAAAAATAGTAATTTAGTTCAACCAAAGCTTCAGAATATTATTTTATACAATCTCTGACAATTTTGTTAATTCTGAAAATATGAATTTTTGCTAAATAGGATTTTTGGTTGTTTATCATTAGAATATTTTATCACTTTATGAATTACTTAATTATGCTTTGTTTACTACCTTATATTAAAAATGAGTGTGTATATGTGGTTGAGAAATAGTTATTTGTTATATTACTATTATAATACTGCGATAATAATTTGTGTATGGGGAACAAAAAGTAAAGGCTAGTTATTCACATTTAATGATGTTGGTTGGAGACTGATTGACCGATACATGATGGTGGGCTGATGGGCATTTCTTTAAATATTATGTTTGGTGTTATCCTCGACTGATTCATGTGATACTGATTGGGACTTATAAGGAGTTATTACTGTGGTGATGGGTAAAGAATAACGATTTTTTTTACTGAGCCAATGAGTCAATGATACTAACACTGATATTGAAAAAACATTATTATAGCTAAGATATTTATTTATTTAATATGATTATTAGAATGCATGCTACTAAATCACTGCCATTGTATGGCTTTATTGTTACTTTCACTCATGATATTGATGTTACTACTATTCAATTATTATTAATATATTGATCATGTGATATATATTAAGCATGTGCACTAGACACTGACACTGAGTTGACACTAATATTATATTTTTTAGCATGTAATTCATGGATATAGTTATTTTTATATAATTTTACTACATTGACACAATTTTGATAGTCTTTATTGATGTTTTAATTTGATTTTTTATATAATTTATGTACTGATTGTAGTATTGATATGACGATTACTTTAGTGATTTGACACATGTACTAGTTTGATTTCTCTATTGTATTGCCCTATGATCATATGAATGCTAATGTTATGATCTGATTATTGACATGAATATTATACCTTTACCTTATGTTGAGTTTAGTTGTAGATTTTGGTGACTAGCTGAGCTTTTTAGCTCATATATGTGGTTAAATAATTTTAGGTAAGGGCAAAGGATCATGTGTGTGAGATTGATCAGATCAGGAATTCTTAGGTTCTATTTTTTAAGTTATTCTTTTATACTCATTATAGAGTAGTGGTAGTATGATTGTATAAATATATATATATTAATTTTGATCGATAATTTAATTTTTGTTACTATTTAGAAAAAATAGGTAGCTCTGGTTGTATAAATAAAATAAAAAAAAGAATATTCTTCTAATTTAGATTATGAGTCATCATATTATATGCATGATTTAGAAATATATAAATTTTCTCCTAGGGCACTGCACCATCAAGGTAGGCTGAGCCACAACATTTAGCTTTCTAATTTTTTGCCAAAATAATTCCAAGTTGTGTCGTTGAGCTGGTGTTGTGGGGAGCATTGCGACGTAGTGAGGCTAAGCATTATGGTGCTTGGTTCTGATTTTATAAAAAGATTATTTTCCTTTCATTTTCATTTTATTAAAAATCCATTTTTACCTCTTAGGCAACCGAATATAAAGAGAAAGGTAGGTTTTAGGTGACTGCTATTATTTTTCGTTGTGGCCTAGTTATAAAAGTTATCCATATTGAGAGGGGTTATAATTTGCCTATCACAATTTTTAAAAATATTAAAATTTTAGAATTTTCTGATTAAACTAATAATTTGTCTGTTAAAATGAGAAGAGGGCTAACTTGAATTCAGATTTGGGAGGAAATTAGGAGAGCCTATTTAGAGCTAATAATAGGGTGATTTAAGAATTATATTTTGAGTTTGTTGAAATTATAATTTTCTTAGGTTATGAAGGCTCTATCCGCAGGATAGGGATTTGGGAGAGATTGATCTTCCTCTCTAATTGAAGATCCAATTGTATCTTGTAATTTTCTTTCATATATCTTAAATTAAAATAATTTCAGTGCGTTCTTCTTTCTAATGTTTTATCATCATTTGTCAATTTTGAGGAAATTGTATTAAATTCCTATCAAATTGGTATCAGAGCCATGTCTTAGGCTAAAATTGAGGTCTTTCCTTGCTAATTTCTACTAAATTTCCCCTTAAAGTATTGTTTTTTGCTATTTGAAGACCAAAATTATTATTTTTTTGTAGTGTAGAGCCTTGATCTGGGTACCTATGGTGGGAAGGAAGGAAGAAGTTTTGGATGGAGAGATTAGACTATCAAAATCTAAAATTTTGGATCTATAAACTCTATTTTCATATTTTAAAAGTCAAATTTTAGCGATTCTTTAAAAGATTGATGAGAAATGTCTATCTTAGAGAAGAAGTAAAAGAAGTTGTTCGATGGCCAACCCAAGATGGCATTATCAAGGGTGAGGGAAGCTGCCGGTAGCCAAGGAAGTAGGCAAAACCCTAATTCGATAAACAAGAAAGGAAGACCAGAATGTGGAAATTTTGGAGAGAGAAGAGGGTCCCTTATAGCCTATTCCTAGGAAGGAGTTTGGTAGATGGTTTGGGGAGAGACATGAAGGGGTCGAGTATAAATGAAGGGGTATTGAATTTGAGAGGAGAGGGTATCATTTAAAAGGAGAGGGGTTGATATGACTGAATGGGTGCTGAATTTAAGAGGATATGGGTTTAATTTAAAAGGAGTAGGGCTGATTATAAACCAAGGGGTGCTGAACTTGAAAGAAGAATGTGGAATTTTGATGAAAGGTTTGGATACGAGCATAGAAGAGATGATTGAGACACTTGACGGGAACCACTCCCTTGGGGAATGAAATTATGGAGGAAAAAGGGGGAACATAAGAGATCCAAGGGTAAGGAAGCTGAAGATGTCAATTTTTGAGGGAAAGGATGTACATGCGTGGATATATAAGGTGAAAAGGTACTTTATCATAAATAGGTTAACAAAGGAGGGGAAAGTATTAACATGGTACTAGTTGAGGGATATGAGGTGACCCATACAAACCTGGAGGGAGTTTGAGGACTACTTGTTAGAACATTTTCAAACCAGCAGGGAAAGAGATTTCTATGAGCACTTCTTTGCTCTGATGTAAGAGGAAAAAGTGGTAGTACTGTGAGTAATTTGAGCACCTGGTCAGCCAACAGGATCGGCTGTCAAAGATTGTACTGGAGGGAAATTTATGAAAGGGCTCAGACAATAGATTCTAGTGGCAGTTAGGGTGATGTGGCCCTGTAATTTGGGAGGGACTATAGAGCTATCCAAATTTGTGAAGGATCAGAGGCATATGAAGAGAGGGGCTAGAGACAACAACTTAGAAGGTTCGTACAAAATGATCACCACCTTTTTGGCATATAAGGAGTCAACACTGGGTATTCATAAAGAGACCTATAAGGAGAAGACTCTAAGAGGAAGACCTAAGAAAAAACTTCAATAAGCTCACAGAAATTGAGTTATAAGAAAAGAGTGCAAATGGGCTATATTTCAGATGTGAGGTGAGGTATATACTAAGGCACAAGTGTAATGACCGAACACTTCAGATGCTCAGCATTTGTGATGACGAGGAAATTAGGAAGGAGCCATCTTTCCACCTTGCAAATAAGGTGAGTCGTTTGGAGGGGAGTATTGATGGACCGACTAATTTGATTGGGAGGGAATTAGGAAAGTTTATTTAGAGAAACAAGGTCGATTTTATTGTGAGGAAATTATGAAGGTTTATTTAGGGAAAGAGGGTTGATTTGAATTCAAATTTGAGAGGGAATTATTTAGGAAAAGATGGCTAATTTGAATTCATATTTGGGACGGAATTAGGGGAGCTTATTTAAGGCTAACAATCTGGTGATTTCATGATTATGTTTTGAATTTGTTGAAATTAGAATTTTTTTAAGTTGTGAGGGTTCTAGCCGCCAGTTAGAAATTTGAGAAAGTCGGGTCTTCCTCTCCAATTGAAGATTGAAGTGTATATTGTTATTTTATTTCATATATCTTGCAATAAAAATAGTTTTGATGTGTTCTTCTTCCTAATTTCTTATTATCGTTTGTTGATTTCGAAGAAATTTTATCTAGTTCCTATCACTTTGCAACCATTAAACTTTTACCATGTTACGTTTTTGTATGTTAATTATATAAACAGTGAGTAGTATATTTAGGTATTTTTTGAGAAAATGTATACCTAGTAGTTTGAAAAGTACACTATTTTTTTTTAAGTAGAAAATAATTATGTGCCCACTTACATGTTAAATCTTATTATATTCTAGAATTTCAAACCCTGGGGGGGTTTAAATAATATCTTTTATTAATATTTCTCTTGCCAAAATTATTATTATTATTATTATTATTATTATTATTATTAGTTCTCTATTAAGTTTGTTTTGTATTAATAGTTCTCTATTCAAATTATATATACACATACAAATAATATTTTCTTCTTAATTTTACTCTTTTTTTTAGTTGAAAGAGCTAGTTTGAGGTTGCTCAATTGCAAGTATTTATGATACTAATGCATTGTAAATTAAGAACATTGCATTTTGATCTCTTAAGATTACTTATTGCTTGTAAAATAAAATCAAGATATTTTTTCTTTTTTTTTTTGTATTTGGATGCAAATGAAAATCAATTATAGGGCACACTCAAATCACAATTGTGGGTGACTAAGATGGTGGAGATGCACGCAGTGTGTCCTTTGGGTGGTTCTCAAGCATTGTAGAGACAAGGAAATTGCGACGGAATCTCACTAGGATGGGCAACAATCGGACTAACATTGTGCAAAGGACAAAGAAATGAGTCAGCCAAAATAGAATCTCACTAGATGAGATCGACGATGAGTAGAAGATGAATAAGGGGAAGGGGTTTTAGGGGACCGATGTTGAAGGAAATTGCTAGATCAGAAGAAAGTTCTGATGGGGGGATTCATAGAGGAAGAATATTTCAAGTTATATGCAAATATAATTGCAATTCTGATAAAAGTAATGTTTTATTAGGAAACATAGTTGAGAAGCACATAAAGAATAACCTTTGGAAACTATAAAAAAAATATTTCAAATTATATGTAAATTATATTTGGAAACTATAAAATAAAAACAGTAAAAAAGAACACAAATAATCATACATATATGACTTAAAAGATTTGAATAGTCATATCTATTCATTTGAAAGAGCTAGTAATGAAGCTTAAAAAAGTATTAAATTTAAATATTTTATATTTTATATACTATTTTAATATGTTAAATATCAATTAAAATATTATTTTAATTATTATTTTGAATATAAAAAGTATTAATTTTTTATATTATATTAAAATATATTATTTAAACAATAAAATTTATATAATATTATTAAAAAATAGTTAAAACAGTAGTTAAATATTTAAAATAAACTAATATTTACTATCATTTAAAATACATTTTAACTAATATTTAAATATTAAATAACAGTACTTAAATATAATGTTAAATATTAAAATAATTTTTAATTATTATTTAACTAAAATTTTATAAATTTAATTTTTAGATATTTAATAATATTACATAAATTTTATTATTTAAATAATAATTAAAAACATTTAAACTGATATTTAAAATATTGAAATAATATATAAAATACTTAAAGAGTTTTATATGTTTTTGTATTAAAAAAATTCTATCATTCTTTTCCCGCTCTCTCTGTATCCCCCCTCTTCTTTCTCTCCCTCTTTTCTCTCTCCCTCTTAAGTTGAGCATAATATTTGGCACATTCAAAATGTGATGTGCCAAATCCCAATTATTTTAACAAATTGATTCCTTTTTATTTATTTTTAATAAACACACTACATTTACTAATTTTCTTGATTAATATGCTTCTTCATAAAATAAACCCAACAACCTCTTTTTTTAATTTCCTTTTTATAAAGATTTTTTTTAGCCTTTTTTTTTAAATTCCCCCAGCGTGGGCCAGTGTGACTGTGTGAAATACTGAAATCACATTATTCTACACTAATCGATTCAAAAATCACAGAAGTCCGAACTAGCCGTTATCAGCCGATCCAACTCCACGCTCCCTACTTTCGGCCTTTCGCTACTCTCTCCAAGCTCGAGGTCGCAATAACTCTCCCTTTCTCCCTCAGTGGAAAAAGCCAGACAGAAGCCAAGAAAAGAAAAATGTTCACCGAGGGGCTTGACGAGAACGCCATCAATTGGGTCAAGCTGGTAAAGCCCACTACTTTTCAATTGCATCAAGGAACTGGGTTAGGTTTTTGTCGATCCTGTGCATTCAATCGGCCATTTTAGGGTTTTTTGTTTGGTTGCTTGCTTAATCATTCACTCGGATTGCTTTTGTTTTCATTCTCTCACAATCTTTGTGCTTGCGTTCTTTCGATTTGAGCCTAACTACTGCTTTTATTATGCTGATTTCCTGTGCTTCATCCCTTGGTAATTAATGCTTTCAATATCTCTTCTTTGTTGTTGGCTTGGGTTGAATAGTTTTAGCTCTGTTGCAAATGGGCACAACCTAGTTGAGAATACCAGCTCCTTTTCTCAAAGGAAATATGTGCTTTTTCTATCCTTGATTCCGTTTAGTTCATGTTGAATCCTCTGAGTCCCTTCCTCAGGTTTATTATTTTTTTCTTGGTCTATGCTGATTTCATGGAAGAAGGCGAAAAATCATACATTAGTTCTTGCTTTAAAAGTTAGAAGAAAATGTTTTGGAAAGCAATGAAATTTTATAGGTACAACATTTGATTGGATGTAGTTAAAACTTGAAATTCATTTTAGGCTCCGTAAAGCCTCTCAAAGCCTCAAAATCCCTCAAATAGAATGATTTCACTTTCTCTCATAAAAGATATTTTCTATCTACATGCAACCAAGTCAATTCCAAGTTACTTACTCATGTACTTTTAAAGTGGCTTATACTGAAATGCAAGTAGTAAGTCTAATACATCAATGCTTTCATTCATAAAAATTGTGTTTGTTGGTTTGATTATCTTTATTGTTTCCCATGGTTTAGAAACAGTCTTGTTTTGTTTTTTCATTCTTTGATCATTCCAAATAAATCGAATGTTTGGCAAGACATAAGGCTTCATTCTTCATATAGCTCAACTCTTTTCTTCCAACTTTATCATTTCCATTGCTATTTGACTAAGAAAAAAAGATAATGTAGTACTATATATTTTTTTGCAGGTATCTGATGGAGATCAAGAATCTAGACCTCCTCTGATAGAGAAATATCCATTGGGTAGCATCTCGAACTCGCCACTATTTCACAAAAGCGGCAACTTCCTATCACCCAAAGTTCTACCACCTGTGAAATTTCATTCTGGCTTAGTGGGAATTCATCCTAGTACTTATGCGGAAGATTCCGAGGATGATAATGAGAGCATGGCCTCCAGTTTTGGAGGTCACTGTGCTTATTATCCTGACACATTCGAAGAGGATGGTATGGAGTCAAGTGACTCCAATCAATTTTGGAAAGCAAAAAATATGAGCCATGAAGAAGAGATTAAACGAAAATTTGAATCAACATGTGATGAGTCAATAAGAGAGCTAGGTAGAACATTAAGGCGAACTCTCATCCGAGTACCATCAAAACATAACTTAAAGGTTGAGCTGCCTTTAAATGGTGGTTTCATAGATATGAACTCAACTTCCAGTGCCTATATCTCTAATCATGAGCATTTCGGCTTCACGGATTCAACCGTACGTCTCTCCTAAATGTTTTGATGTTCACAAGTTAACCTATTAACGTTTCTTATTTTTACACTTCAGTGTTACCTTCATGATGATTACATGCCCAAAAGGTTTGAAGATCTAGGAACACCGAGTGCTCCTCCAATAATGGATTGTGGAAGAGAAGAAAGCATCCCTGGTACAGAAGGTTAAGGAGCAGATGCCATTGATTTATTAAATATATGTGTTTTATTCAATGTGCTAACAAAATAATGTTTTTTCTTACAGCAAAAGCAAGCTCTGAAAGCATTGAAATCTCCTCAGATTTGGAATGCCAGATGCAAGATGCAACATACCCGCCAATACGGTAAAACACTAAAACTCTTATAAGGATTAACTTTTACTTATTTCATTATTTCAACAATGGAAACTCCTTAAAAATGACCACCCTCCATCAACTATAGAACTGAAGCCTCTACTGATTTCTATACAGGAACATTTCAGTAGAGAGAGATGAGCAGACATGTTCTTTGCAAAATAAATTCTCTGATCAATCTCAAGGCTATACTTCTAGGTTTGGTCATTATGCCATAATAAATTTCAACATATAGCAACTGCAGCTTAATATTCGTACTGACATTTCATCCTTCTTGCTGCATGAATTTGCAGTGTTGAAAATTCGTGGCAATCTTTTGTTGCATATGATGCATGCTTCCGTTTGTGCTTGAATGCGTGGGCAAGGAACTGCATGGAAGCCCCAGAATTTCTTAGAGATGAATGCATAATGCTACGTGATGCCTTTGGGTGAATTATAGCTGAAACATGATTCCAACGCATACATTTTGCCTTTTTTATCATAATTTCTTATGCTTCGTTTGGGACGGCTTTCTTACGACTTCTTAAAGCAGCTTCTCAATATAAAAATTAAAATTTTTATATTAGAAAGCAGCTTTAAGAAGCAATAAAAAAGCTTTCGTTTGGAACGGCTTTTTTATTGCTTCTTAAAATAGCTTTCTAGTAGTTTAAAAATTAATTTTTTTTTACTAAAAAGCTATTTTAAGAAGCAGTAAGAAAGCTGTCCCAAATGAAGCCTTAATCTTAGTTGCAAACATACTGTGTTGCATACACATGATGGAAGATTTTTAATTTCCTTTATCAAATGGTGTAACGTAGGATTCAAAAGTATCTATTGCAACCACGAGGCCATCTCCAGGGGGAAGGAAAACCTACAAGCAGTGCCGATGCCGATGGAACATGTACAAGAAAAGATAGAAAAAATATTTGGAAAATCGAGGTGGAAGGTCAGGTTACATGCATTTCAGTCTGCTTCTGAATTCTGATGCATGTATATTTCCCTCAAGTTCAATTTTCTTTTTCTTTTAACATCTTGACCTGTGTGTGCCCTTGTATATATCTTTTGTTCATGAAAGAAATTTTATGCATTCAAGTTTGGAGATTCTACGTAAGGAAATCGAAGAAGTTTTCATTATCAGCGGGATGCAAACTAAAAAGTCATTATTTTCTGACAAATATCTTATCGGAACAGTGAAAAAGATCTGCAGTGTACCACGAAGACCAAAGCTTCGATGTACCTATTCTAGTCCAAAATTAGTTATGCAAGCTAGTACTGAATATGTCCAACATGCAACTGCACTCTTAAAAAATAAAATCAATACAATAAAAGCAGTTTCATTTCCAGATACTTGTGAAGGTAATGAAAATAATCTGTTCTTAAAATATTTTCAGTGCTACTGATTAACAATTTTGCTAATATTTATATCAAATTTCAGATTCTCCCTCATGTTTACTTCAATTATATAGCTCTTGTGAAGAAGAACTTCTGAGTTCCGTTTTCCCAGTCCGGTTGACACCCGGGACTGGCGAGTCTCATATCTTGTAAGTCCAGTAGAAGAAAGTCTTACAACTTTCCCAAATTTTTGTTGCTTTTCAATTTTATTCTTTGTTTGCAAGTACTTTCTATACCATTTTGTTTTATATGAAGCTACTGACAACTTCTTACAGTTATCCGGAGAGCCAAGGAGAAGTTATTTTGATTCAGGTGCAGGATATCAACAGCGTGAATCTAGGTCAGACAAAGATTCCAATTTCTTTGTTGGTATCTGAAGCACAAGTAAGCTTTTCTTGCCTTTTGATTTCATATTTTTTCTGAAATCCTTTGTTCAATCTACATTTCTAATGATATCAATTTCAAAAACACCATTCTATCAATTCAGCAAGGAGAAAAAGTAAAGTGGTGGCCAATGTATTTGGAGGATCGAGGATATGTGGGAAAAATTCAATTATCTACAAGTGTTTCTAACTCTTCTGACAAGATGAATTCCTCTAAGGTTTTTATCCATTTTTTCTTCCCAAAGCATGAAAGCTGTTAGAATTGCAATAAATAACTATAAATCAAAATTTTAAGGTTCTTGAAGGCAGAAATTAAGTATCTACTGTTGTGTATGTCTGCAGACTGGTCCACCTGTAGAAACTCTTATCTATGATCTCGTAATGGAGGCATCTATGCGTGCTTGCGATTTCCATGCAAAAAATTTGCGGATTCATGGACCATGGAAGTGGCTTCTAAATGAGTTTTCTGGTTACTATGGTGTGACTTCTGCATATACGAAACTTAGGTACTTTTGCATCAAAAACAACTTAATAATACCAATTGCTACATGATTAAATTTGTTGGCCACCTTTATTTACATACTATCTGCAGGTACTTATCATATGTCATAAATATCTCAGTGCCCACCAAAGAATGTTTGGAACTAATATGTGAATTACTTGAACCTATTCTTAAGGCTCGAAATGAAAGAAATCTTACCAGACAAGAGGTATTTGCATATTTTTTTATCTGTATTGGGAGGAATATTGGAATATGAATTGTTGTTATTTGATTCTCCCTAAATTTAGCCTATGATCTAAGGATTCACTAACAATTTGAAGAAGTTGCTTTTCACTCTATAAAGACTTGAGGCAATTTTAAGGCACTTTTGACAATTTATAACATTTTATATACTGATAAACATGCATCAATATGCAAATAATAACCGAGGAGTTGAGTGCTAGCTTGTACTGTAGCCCATCTTTTCCTGACTATTAAGATTATTATTGATGTCTTACACATCTTTAATTTCTTCTTAAACAGAGAAGTATATTGTTTGATTGTGAAGATCAAATAAAATATCTTTTGGCTACTACTTTTCAAAATTACAAGTCCTTGGATGAGAACTCTTCAACAGGACTTGCAAACTTCTTTGGTCCAACTCCAGAAACTGCTTCACCTGCATTAACTCCTGCAATAAAACTCTTCAGCCTTCTGCATGATATACTCTCTCAAGAAGGTCAAAACACATTGCGGAATTATTTCAAGGTACTTTTTCAAAGTCTAGTATTTTATTCTTGCAGATTTTTTTTTCTCTTAAGTAAAGGGTTATTGTTTTGAATTTGTATTTCAAATCACAGCTTCCTTTCCCGTTTCCTTTCTCTAAACTTTAGAATAATTTATTTGAGATAATGTCATTTCCATTATAGACTGCTGCAGCAAAAAGGTGTAGAAGATATTTGGTAGACACAGAAGAATTCATGTCAGTGAACTGTGATGTCACAGAACCAATAACGATCTCAACTGCTTATTCTAAAATGAGGACATTATGTTTGAATATAAGCGGCGAGATTCAAGCTGATATGAAAATTCAGAACCAGAACATACTTCCTAGGTATTATTATCTCTGCAGCGGCCCCATATCTTTATTTTGGAACAATGAATTCAAAATACCAGTTTTTGTTTCATAATAATTAGTTATCTTCCCAGCTGCATCGATCTCCCAAATACCGCGGCTTCTATTTATAGTGTTCAGCTCTGTCAGAGGCTTAAGAATTTCCTATCAGCTTTTCCACCTTCCAAACCAGCACCACATGTAATTGAACTGCTAGTTGTTACTGCTGACTTTGAAAGAGATCTCAATTCATGGAGCATCAGGTATTGAGGTCTTTAAAGACCATACTGATGTACATGTCTTTGTTAAGCAACTTCCACTTTTATCTATTATTCATCATCAACAGCCCGGTTCATGGAGGAGTAATCTCAAGAGATCTATTCCATTATTACATAGAGATCTGGATCAAGGATGCCCAGTACCAGTTAGTTGAAAATTGCAAAGCGGAGAAGGTTATCTGGTTATGTCTTCCTGGTCATTTAATAGAATTACATAGCTATGTTTCTATTTAATCAAAAACTTTGAAAATCATGAATCATATTTGCTATCTATAAACATTTGCAGATTTCAAGCTCTGGAATCTCAACTCATTATGCCACATCACCCTTTGTGGAAGATTTGTATGACCGCATCAGGGATAGCTTAAATGAGTACAAGGTAGTGGTCAATAGATGGCCGCAGTATTTGCTAAGCATAGAGAGTGTAAGAAAACCCTGCTACTACTGTTTATGTATTTTCTTCTTTACTTTCTTATCTTTGAGCCTGAAGCAAGAATAATCTTCTCAGGCTGTCACCCATATTGAACAAGCGATAATAAAAGCCCTGGAGAAGCAATACAGTGATGTTCTGTTGCCTTTAAAAGATGGAGTTCCAAAGAAGATTGAGAAGCATGTGCAGAAGCTTACAAGAAGGCAATCTACAGCAGTCTATACAGTTCCAAATGAGGTAGCACAAGTTATGATTATAAACAAATTTTTACTTCATTAAAAAGTGCTCAATTTGTTTAACACAGGTTTTTATTGTTTTGTTGTGACAGTTGGGAATCTTCTTAAACACCATGAAAAGAATACTTGATGTACACCACTGCAGGGTAGAAGAAATCCTAAAATCTGCCGCTTCATTTTGGACACTCGTCAGTGAAAATGAGAACTTCGGGGAGAGGACTAATGGAATCACTATCATGTTGAGGACAAATTACAAGAATTATAAGCAAGCTATCATAAAGATGCTTGTTAATAATGTTTGTTTACTGCATCCTTTCAGTTTATCTCTAGCATTTCAGCATCCCTTGTGGACACTAAAATATAAGAATATAATTGATTTCTAGACTGAAGCCAACAGAAGTACATGGCTAAAGAAAGATGCTTGTTAATAAGATTAGCAATATGACTAATATTAAGGAAAACTATAAGCAAGCTATCATAAATATGCTAGTTTATCATGTTTGTTACTATTTCCTTATTTAATGCTTCTTTTGGGATGACTTTCTTACTGCTTCTTAAAGCAGCTTTCTAATAAAAAATTTAAAATTTTATATTAAAAAGTTGCTTAAAGAAGCAGTAAGAAAGCTGTCCCAAATAAAGCCTGAATCAGTTTATCATTAGAGCATTTTTGTATACTAGAGGATACTAATATCAGCAATATTATAAATTCTAGACTGATGAAAACAGAAGTACAAGGCTAAAGAAAATTCTTGAGGAAACTAAAGAGACAAAGGGAGAAGCTGAGATTCGAGAACGGATGCAATCCCTCTGCATCCAGCTGACTGATTCTATTCGCAATCTGCATGGTGCTTTCACTAGCAAAATTTTTGTAGAAATTTGCAGGGACTTCTGGGATAAAATGGGACAGGTAATAAATCTGCTAAATACTTGTTATCTTCTTCTAAGAATTACCTTCTTTAGAATTCCAATGTTTTTGAGCTGTTCTTTTATTAGATTGTGTTGAGCTTTCTTGAGAGTCGGAAGGAGAATAGGTTGTGGTATCGAGGATCTGGTTCTGGCTATGTTCTTGGGGTGAGCTCCTCACCTCAGCTCTATCTTCTTCTTGGAAACAGTTGGAAACTTCTTAGACATTTAATTTAGGTTTTATTTGGGACGGTTTTTTTTTTGAAGCAGCTTTCTATTACAAAAATTATAACTTTTATACTAAAAAGCTGCTTCAAGAAACAGTTAAAAAGTAATCCCAAACGAAGCCTTAATCTATGAACTCATCAAATTTGAACCAATTTGATTTTCCTATCAACTTTGCCTTTTTTTTTTAACAAGTTCTAATGTTGTAAGATGCTGAGACTATTGCAGATATTGGATGATGTTTTTGCCTCAGAAATGCAGACACTGCAAGGAAACTCTATACATGACAAAGACTTGGAACCTCCAAGATCAGTAATCGAGGCACGTTCCATTCTTAGCTGAAATACTCCACAATTTTTTGTGTTTCTTAATGTTTTTAATATTTATATTCATTATTTAATCTATATAATCTCCAATGGCATAGCATAAACCTGGTTGTGGACTTCCAAAAAGAGTTTTCTAGTGCTGGAAACCTACACAAACAAGAAGCTACCTTGATGTAGTTAGTAGTGAAGCAATTTATTTTAGAAAAGCATTTGTAAGACTGCAATGTATTTTAGTTATGTCATTGTTAATTTTGTAGAAGTGTTAGCTTAAAGGAAATAATGATTGGTAAGTTCTTTTGAAATATGAATCATTAATTCTTTGTTCTAAGGGATTTTATTTTCTTTTAAATTGTTCAGTCTTAGGCTTCATTTGGGACGGCTTTTTTACTGCTTCTTAAAGCAACTTTTTAGTAGAAAAATCTTATTTTTTATTCTACAAAGTTGCTTTAAGAATCAGAAAGAAAGTAGTCCCAACGAAACCTTAGTCTATTTGTTCTCTTCAACATGTACAGTATTGCACTTTGACCTATCATGTGAAAGCAGAGTAGTGAGGGAATGTGAATTGAAGTGAAAAGGAGTATTGCAAATAGTAAGAAAGCCGTTCCAAACGAAGTCTAAATTGTTCTTCAAACTAAAACTCATTTGATAAGTTATAAGATGATAGAGTCTAGTTTATAAGAAATAAATTAAGATTTCATTTGGGATGACTTTTTTATTTCTTCTTAAAGCATCTTTCTAGTAAAAAATAAAATTATTTTAAGTAGTAAGAAAGCCGTCTCAAATAAAATATAAGGTTTCGTTTGGGAGCTTTTTTGTTGCTTTTTAGCAAAGTTGTGAAAACCAGACCAGACAACGAACCGGAAGAAAGAAAGGTTCATGGTTCGATCGATCGAATCGGGGTTGAACCGGATGACGTAATAAATAATAATATTATTAAAAAGTAGTAAAATTAACATAATAATAAGCAATTTAATCTTAAAATTTTCATAATTCTAAGAATTTTGAGACAAAAATAAATAAATTTCATAAATATAAATAATTACTTATTTTAAATTTAAATATAAACATCTTCAATCTTCAATTTTAATTTATAT
>NW_021319932.1:12660-18153 GCF_001605985.2 Dendrobium catenatum | reverse complement strand
AGAAAGATATCGAAAAACTCCAGTAAACTCCAAAGATACATGAAGAAAATAAACCCTAGATATTAGAATACTGTTATATTTCCTCTTTAGCTATTTACGCCTGTACCCATTATCGGCTTTATATACTTTTGTACCCTGTAACTTAACAGATTGAATATACATTTTCTATTTCTTCCTATTCTTGGTTTCTCTGCGTTTCCTCTGTCTCCCTGCTCTTTGCCTCTTTCTCTCATGGTATCGGAGCCAATGGGAGATCAAGAACCAGTCGAAAACCTTCCCTCCTCCTCCGATCAAACAACTGCTTCCTCTGTAACTAGCCACATCCCTCAACCACTTAAATTTCTTGTCTCCAACATCAAAAATCTTGCCCCTCACCCCCTCACAACGGACAATTACTCTATCTGGCATGTTCAGCTGCTCCAGCAATTTACCGCCAATGGCTACGCCGGCCATCTCACCGGCATCGTCCAAGCTCCTTCGGACACCGCCTCCGCGGCATATGCCCATTGGCTCCTCGTCGACAGCAATCTGCTCTCCGCTCTCTTCTCAACCGTCTCTCAGTCGATTCTACCATACATCATCACCGCCTCCTCCGCTCATGAAGCCTGGACGATCCTTGAACGCCGCCTTCAACCCATCAGTCGCTCTCGGGTAATACAACTCAAGAAAGATCAGATGAAAGATCAGCTTATGCAGCAGTATCTCACGCACATCAAATCCATCGTCGACGGCATATCCGCGTCGGGCTCCAAGATCGACCCGGAAGACATAATGTTGCACATCTTGAATGGCCTACCTCCTACGTTTAATTCTTTTAAATCCACAATCAGAAATTCTCTCCTACCGATTGATCTGGATACATTTTACGCACTCCTGTGCAATGAAGAAATCCATTTACAGCAGGAATCTCTTCAAGATCAGTCCTCTCAATCCAACACGATTGCCCTCTACGCCGCTAGCTTCCCCAATCAGCGCAATCGCAACAACACCAAACGGTATCCCAAACCAAAGAACCAACAGCTTCCGCCGCCTTCCCCGTCAACTCAGCCCAACTCCTCTACAGCTCTCCCTACTTGTCAAATCTGCGGCAAACTAGGCCATGTTGCACTGAACTGCTGGCATAGGTGCAATTTCAAATATGCACCGACCGATACTCGCCAGCCTTGAGCTCTTCTTGTGACTCCTACCACCACCGCTAATCAAGATTGGGTTCTTGACACCGGAGCCTCGGCACATCTCACTCCCGATGCCAATCAACTCTACTATCCGACGAGCTACAACGGGTCTGACACCGTCTCCACCGCGAATGGCTCATCCCTCCCGATACATCACACAGGTCAAGGTCTTCTTCCGCTCCCGGACACGTCTCGTAAGCTTCTTCTTCACAAACTTCTTCATGTTCCGTTGCTCACCCACAATCTCCTCTCGGTATCTAAACTAACTTCCGAAACAATATATCTATTACTTTTGATGCTAATGGATTTACTATGAAGGATCTTCGGGACCAACAACCTCTTCTTCATGGTCAGCTTCGTAACGGTCTCTACAGCATTCGTCTTTCTCCGGACAATCGTCACACCGCCCTGACCTCCACCGTCTCGCCCCCGATCAACTGGCACTCTCGCCTTGCTCGCCCGAACAAGTCCACTTTATCTGTTCTGGCTAAGCATTTTTCGGACATTTTACCTGTTTCTGATTCTTTTATTTGTGATTCTTGTAACCAGGCCAAGAGCCATAAGCTAGTTTTTAATAAAAGCATTTCTAGTTCTACTGCTCCTTTCGAATTGATTCACACAGATGTTTGGGGACCGGTATCGCAACCCTCTCTTGATGGGTTCCGATACTACATATTCTTCGTCGATGACTACACACGGTTCTCCTGGATTCATTTTCTATACACTAAGCAAGAAGCGCTTTCTAAATTTAAAATTCTTTGCAACTTAATTCGCACTCAATTCCACACCACTCCTCGCACTCTCAGATCCGACGGCGGTGGTGAATTTACAAGTCATGCGTTCAAATCATTTCTTCAGGACAACGGCATCATACAACAGCTCTCTTGTCCACATACTCCAGAACAAAACGGGATAGCCGAACGCAAACATCGGCATCTTCTCGACTTCACTAGAGCACTGCTCCATGAGTCCGGCCTCCCACACAAGTTCTGGGCCGATGCAACGTCTACAACAAATTACCTCATTAATCAACTACCCTCAAAAGCCGTTGCCAATCAGATACCGTACCAAAGACTGCACGGCATCCCGCCGACCTACAACCACCTTCGCACGTTCGGCTGCCTGCTATCCCTGGCTCAGACCCTACGCTCCGGACAAATTATCTCCTCGCTCTCACGCCTGTGTCTTCATCGGCTACTCGGTCTTACATAAAGGCTACAAGTGCTACGACATCCCCTCAGGTAAAATTTATATCTCTCGGCACGTTGTCTTTTATGAAAGGCAATTTCCCTTTAAAACCATAGATCAACCCAATCTTCCAAACATCCCAAATAAGCCACCGAACATACCGCCTTCCCTTCGCAACCCCCATCCACTCTATCCCTACCCACCACTCAAGCCGTCCCGAACCAGACTACCCACAATCACATTACTCCTATTACACCTTGTCAACCAACCATACCTACATCTGATGAATCTTACAATGCATCACCTCAAACAAATCCTTCACCTCAGCCTATTGCTCCTGCCCCTCCAACTCACCCCATGACCACTAGATTAAAATCGGGAATCAGTAAGCCCCGAAAAATCTTCAATCTGCTCACTCACACTTCTCCTCACGACACTCCCTCCTCTCACACTCAAGCACTCAAACTACCGCACTGGAAGAATGCCATGGCCGCTGAAATTGAGGCCCTTCGTCATCAAGCAACTTGGTCTCTTGTCCCACCGCCACCGAATAAACCTATTCTTGGTTGTAAATGGACCTTCAAAACAAAGCTTCTACCCACAGGACAGGTAGATCGCCACAAGGCCAGACTTGTGGCACTCGGGAACTACCAACAATTCGGCATCAATTACACTGAGACCTTCATTCCTGTCGCCAAGATGCCGACAATTCGTCTCCTACTAACGCTAGCCCTCCATCGTCAGTGGCCAATGCACCAACTCGACGTCTCCAACGCATTCCTACATGGTGATTTACAGGACGACATCTACATGCGGCAGCCCCCCGGCTTCGTCAATCCGATCAACCCAACGGCTGTTTGCAAACTTCATAAATCACTTTACAGATTAAAACAGGCGCCTCGACAATGGTTTCAAAAACTCACAACATTTCTTCAATCGCAAGGCTTCTCCTTCAGTCGCTCGGATCCGTCTCTACTAATTCTCCACACTGGCCGGATCCAATTATACATCTTAATTTACGTGGATGACTTCCTTGTCACGGGCAATGACGCAGCAGCTATACAACATCTTCTACATCAGCTTCAGACCCAATTTGCTCTCAAACAATTAGGACAAATTTCCCTTTTCCTCGGCATCCAGGTAACTCAATCCTCAACCGGCTACTTTCTTTCACAAGAACACTATGCTACTAAACTACTTAACGATGCAGGTTTCAAGGACTGCAAACCAGCTCCAACGCCGATCACGCCCAAGTCCAACCCTCTGCCAGCTCTCAGTCCGCCGTTCTCGGATCCATCCCTGTACCGCCGGCTTGCAGGCTCACTTCAATATCTATCCATCACCAGGCCAGATATCGCATACGCTACAAACCGGGTCTGTCAGCACATGCAGCAACCGACTGAGCAAGACTTCAAAGATCTCAAACGTCTACTCCGGTACATCAACGACACCCTATCATTCGGCCTACCTATTACCCTTGGCAATCTAGGATTACATTCCTATTCGGACGCGGACTGGGCGTCCGACACGACTGACCGAAAGTCCATATCAGGATTTTGCACTTTTCTCGGACCAAATCTGATTTCCTGGACCGTGAAAAAGCAAGCCACGGTGGCCAAATCGTCCACCGATGCCGAGTACCGGTCTCTCTCCGCTGCTGCATCGGACGTTCTTTGGCTTCGTTGCCTCGCAATCGAACTGCAGCTTCCGCAACCCGCTCCTACTGTCATTCACTGTGACAACACTTCAGCTATCGCCATCGCAAAGAATCCCGTTTTCCACGCACGAACAAAACACATTGAGATCGACTACCACTTCATCCGTCAACAAATTAGCTCCGGCGACATCAAGCTAGCTCACATCTCTTCTAAAGATCAAGTGGCGGATATACTTACAAAATCGTTTCCAATAACACGGTTTAACGATCTTAGACGCAAATTAACCATTCGTTCCACGAATGCTTAATTTGAGGGACCATATTAGAATACTGTTATATTTCCTCTTTAGCTATTTACGCCTGTACCCATTATCGGCTTTATATACTCTTGTACCCTGTAACTTAACAGATTGAATATACATTTTCTATTTCTTCCTATTCTTGGTTTCTCTGTGTTTCCTCTGTCTCCCTGCTCTTTGCCCCTTTCTCTCACTAGAATCATCCCTAATTAAACTCTCATAATTCCCCCCAAAACAGCCCCCTTAATTAATTTCCCTCTATTTTTTCTATTTCAAAATTAGAATGCTTCTCTTTAACATTTTCCTCCTTATTTCTTCTTTAATGATAAAGCAAGATATAATTGATCTACTGTTCGAGAGGTAGATCAGCTCTCTCAGAAACCCTAGACGCTAGTAGGAACTCACAACAAGCACTATGAAAATAAACTCAACAATATCATACCCATACAAACTCACCTTAAATAGACCTAGAACACTAACACAATCAGAACATTCCTAATTAGCATAAATATAATTTAGGAAACTTTCCTAGACAATTAAACAGGATTTAAGAAACTTTCATAAACTATTAAATACTTCCTAAATAGTATAAACATAATAAAGAGACTTTCCTAAATAACTCCCCCTCGATTAGGAACATTCCTAAATAATTTTCCTTAATTAGAAACTTTTCTTAACAACTCCCTCTTGATTCGGAACCTTATGAAATAGCTCCCCCTTCTTAGCCTCTGATAAGCATTCCCAGAGATAGATATGTGGGCTCACTAATCCATGTGAACTCCGCCACTTACTTTCATTACAGCAGTCTTGGTTCTCTCAAACCGCTGGATATCTGCTCTTTAATCCTGACCTTTCCTTACTAATTTCTGCAATATATACAGAATTCTTCTAGCATTCTAAAGTGACATAGTGAACAATTTACCAGATTATTATTTTGTGCGGAGTTCAGACCATCCAATAAAATGTACCGTGCTCGGTGCCGCTCAGCACTGAGCGCGTAACCGAGCGGGAGAATCGTCCGGTGTTCACCTAGAATAATAGTTCCAATTTACCTGTTATCTTTGTTCTTTGTTTTTCTTTTGCTTCCTGCGGTTTGCGGGTTCTAACAGATAACTATGTTTTGCAGAATTTTGAGGGCTTTGTTGCTGAACATTTCCGCTGCAAAGGCGGCGCA
>NW_021319932.1:3821-12560 GCF_001605985.2 Dendrobium catenatum | reverse complement strand
ATTGGAAATCACAACGGTTCGACGACGCTCTTCCTTGCCCCCCTTGATGATGTTCTTCGCCTCCTTCAAAGACGACTAGAGCTTGCCGGTGCGAAGGTAACCATCTTTCTCCCATTCACGCGCTTCTACGGCCAAATCCCATAAATCCACAGAACCCCAGGATTTAGTAAATCCAAGATTTACACTAAAAAATTGGTAAGGCAGATTTATCTAGTCTTGAAGTGTATGGGACTCTCCAATCCAGTTTGGCAGGATTTATGCTAAATCCTACATAAATTATTAGAATATCATTACACATTGAATTTAGTATTTACGTTTATACCTACTTCATGCCTTTATATAGACTTGTACTCTATAATCTGATTAATGAGAAATACATTTACTTTCTTTCTATTCTCGGTCTTGGCTGCTTTTCCTCTGTCTCCCTGCTCCGTGTCCTCTTCCTCTCATGGTATCAGAGCCAATGGGAGATCAAGAACCAGCCGGAACTCTTCCCACCTCCTCCTCCTCCTCCTCCTCCTCCAATCAGACAACCGCTACCACTAATACCAGCCATATCCCTCAACCTCTCAAGTTTCTTGTCTCCAATATCAAGAATCTTGCCCCTCACCCCCTCACGACGGACAACTACTCTATCTGGCGCGTTCAGCTGCTCCAACAATTTACCGCAAATGGCTACGCCGGACATCTCACCGGTGCCGTCCAAACTCCCTCGGACACCACCTCCGCGGCCTACGCCCACTGGCTCCTCGTCGACAGCAACTTGCTCTCCGCCCTCTTCTCGACGGTCTCTCAATCGATCCTACAGTACATCATCACTACCTCCTCCGTTCACGAAGCCTGGACGGTTCTTGAACGGCGTCTCCAACCCATCAGTCGCTCCCGGGTAATTCAACTCAAGAACGAGTTATGCCGCGTTCAGATGAAAGATCAACCAATGCAACAGTATCTCACGCGCATCAAGTCCATCGTTGACAGCATATCTGCGTCAGGTTCAAGAATCGACCCGGAAGACATAATGTTGCACATCTTGAATGGCCTCCCTCCCACATTTTATTCCTTCAAATCTACAATCAGAAACTCCCTTCTTCCTATTGATCTTGACACGTTCTACTCGCTCTTATGTAATGAAGAAATTCATTTACAGCAAGAATCCCTTCAAGATCAATCTTCTTTATCCAATTCCACCGCTCTCTACGCCGCAAGCTCCTCCAACTTTCGCAACCGCAATAACACAAAACGTTTTTCTAAATCCAAGAACCCGCAGCTCCCGCCGGCATCCCCGTCAAATCCGTTCAACCCGCCCACCCCTCAGTCCACAGCTCGCCCAACCTGTCAAATATGCGGCAAACCAGGCCATGTCGCACTGAATTGCTGGCATCGGTGCAATCTCAAATATGCCCCGACAGACACACGACAGCCTCGCGCTCTTCTAGCCACTCCCGCTACCAATGCCAGTCAAGACTGGGTTCTTGACACCTGTGCCTCTGCCCACATCACACCGGACGCCAATCAACTCTACTACCCGACAAGCTATCAAGGTTCTGACACCGTCTCAACAGCAAACGGCTCCTTCCTTCCAATACATCACACAGGTCAAGGTCTCCTTCCGCTCCCGGACAAGTCCCGTAAGCTTCTTCTTCACAAACTCTTACACGTTCCGTTACTAACCCACAACCTCCTCTCAGTACCTAAGCTAACCGCAGAAAATAAAATTTCTATTACATTTGACGCTAATGGATTTACTATGAAGGATCTCCGGGACCAACAGCCTCTTCTTCATGGTCAACTGCGTAACGGCCTCTACAGCATTCACCTCTCGCCGGAAAATCGTCCAACCGCTCTGACCTCCACCGTCTCATCTCCGGCCACTTAGCATTCACGCCTTGGTCACCCGAACAAGGCCACCCTCTCCGTTCTTGCTAAGCAATTTTCGGAAATACCTGTAACAGATTCTTTTCTTTGTGATTCTTGTAACCAGGCAAAGAGCCATAAGCTTGTTTTTAATAAAAGAATTTCCAATTCCAATGCACCATTTGAATTAATTCATACCGACATCTGGGGTCCGGTATCGCAACCTTCGCTTGATGGGTTTCGATACTACATTATTTTCGTCGACGATTACACACGGTTCTCCTGGATCCATTTCCTATACACAAAGCAAGAAGCTCTTTCCAAGTTCAAAATTCTCTGCAATCTAATACGAACCCAATTTCGCACCACGCCTCGCACTCTTAATCCGACGGAGGCGGCGAATTCACAAGTCAAGCGTTCAAAACTTTCCTTCAGGACAACAGCATCATTCAACAATTATCTTGCCCACACACACCGGAGCAAAACGGAATCGCCGAACGCAAACATCGCCACCTCCTCGATCTCACACAAGCCTTGCTCCACGAATCTGGTATCCCGCACAAATTCTGGGTCGCGGCAACTTCTACAGCTAACTACCTTATCAACCAACTACCATCCAAAGCCATCTCAAACCAAATACCGTATCAAAGACTGCACGGAGACCCGCCGAACTACACCCACCTTCGTACGTTCGGCTGCCTTTGCTATCCCTGGCTCAGGCCCTATGCCCAGGACAAACTATCTCCTCGCTCACACGCCTGCGCTTTCGTCGGATACTCGCCTATGCACAAAGGCTACAAATGCTACGACATCACCTCAGGTAAAATTTATATTTCCCGTCATGTAGTTTTCTATGAACATCACTTTCCTTTCAAAACCAAGGAACATCAAACTCACCACACTATCACACCCAAACCCAACAACATACCTCCTTCCCTACTCATTCCCTCATCCACTCTACCTAAACACACAGCCCACGGCCCACCTGGCATGACCCTCCAAGATCACATTACACCCACTTCCCACCGCACACCCAACGAACCAGTTACTGAAGAACCTATCCCCGCCTCCACACAACACATTCCCTCACCTCAACCCATTCCGCTAGCCCACCCAACTCACCCTATGACCACTAGACTAAAATCTGGAATTAGCAAACCCAGAAAAATCCTTAACTTGCTCACACAAACCTCCCCTCACGACCCACCCGCATCCTACACTCAAGCTCTCAAACTAACACACTGGAAGAACGCCATGGTCGCCGAAATTGAGGCTCTTCGTCACCAAGCCACATGGTCTCTAGTACCTCCGCCATCGAATAAACCGGTCCTCGGCTGCAAATGGACATTCAAAACAAAGCTGCTACCCACCGGTCAGGTAGATCGTCACAAGGCTAGACTAGTGGCCCTCGGGTACAACCAACAATTTGGCATAAATTACACCGAGACATTCAGCCCCGTCGCCAAGATGCCGACAATTCGACTCCTCCTAACTCTCGCTCTTCATCATCAATGGCCGCTGCACCAACTAGACGTCTCCAACGCCTTCTTACACGGCGACCTACCCGACGACATTTACATGAGGCAGCCACCCGGTTTCGTCGATCCGAACAACCCAACGGCAGTTTGCAAACTCCATAAATCCCTCTACGGATTAAAGCAGACACCTCGTCAATGGTTCCAAAAGCTCACTAACTTTCTCCAATCGCAAGGGTTTGCTTTCAGCCGCTCGGACCCGTCCCTACTCCTCCTTAACACCAGCCAGATCCAACTCTACATCCTAATCTACGTGGATGACTTCCTCGTCACCGGAAATGATGCCACTGCTATACAACGTCTCCTACACCAGCTTCAGACTCAATTTGCTCTCAAACAATTAGGCCACATTTCCCTCTTCCTCGGTATACAGGTAACTCAATCCTCAACCGGCTATTTCTTATCCCAAGAACACTATGCTACTAAACTTCTCAACGATGCAGGCTTCAAGGACTGCAAACCTGCTCCAACACCGATCACGCCCAAGTCCAACCTGCAGCCAGCTCTCAATCCTCCTTACTCGGATCCTTCCCTGTACCGCCGTCTTGCAGGATCACTTCAATATCTGTCGATCACCAGGTCGGACATCGCCTATGCTACGAACCGGGTCTGTCAACACATGCAACATCCAACTGAGCAAGATTTCAAAGATCTCAAATGCCTACTCCGGTACATCAACGACACCCTCTCATTCGGTCTGCCCATCACCATCGGCAACCTGGATCTACATTCTTACTCGGACGCGGACTAGGCATCCGACACAACCGATCGAAAGTCCATTTCAGGATTTTGCACCTTCCTCGGGCCAAATCTCATATCCTGGACCGTGAAAAAGCAAGCCACGGTGGCCAAATCGTCCACCGAAGCTGAGTACCGGTCACTCTCCGCCGCCGCATCAGACGTCATCTGGCTTCGCCGCCTAGCCCGTGAACTTCAGCTGCCGCAACCCACTCCTACAGTCATACATTGTGACAACACATCAGCTATAGCCATAGCAAAGAACCCCGTCTTTCATGCACGGACAAAACACATCGAGATCGACTATCACTTCATCCGTCAACAAATTAGCTCTAGAGATATTAAGCTAGCTCATATCTCTTCTAAAGATCAAGTGGCGGATATATTAACCAAACCGTTTTCAATAACTCGGTTTAATGATCTCAGACACAAATTAACCATTCGCTCAAAGAATGATTAATTTGAGGGACCATATTAGAATATCATTACACATTGTATTTAGTATTTACGTTTATACCTACTTCATGCCTTTATATAGACTTGTACTCTATAATCTGATTAATGAGAAATACATTTACTTTCTTTCTATTCTCGGTCTTGGCTGCTTTTCCTCTGTCTCCCTGCTCCGTGTCCTCTTCCTCTCATAAATCCCGTTGCCAAACAGCCCCTAAGGGATTCAGGACTCCAAGATATCAAACAAATTCAGCATCTAAGACTCCCAAAAAAAATGATAAATCCGGATCTACAATATTTACTTTACCATATTTCACTTAAATCTTACTTTAGAACCAACAGTCCTAAAAGACTGTCATTTTAATTACTGTACTAAAATTCTAAAGATTAAAAAAGGAAAGACCTTTCCATGGATGATAAGCCAGCAATCCTTGGTAGCGTTGTGTTTCGAGACCTCATCAAAGTGGTAAGATTTCTGATCTTCAGCCATCTCTGCACCGCGGAATGTTTCTCAAAAAGCCCCAAATCAGCTGAAACGAAACCAGGAGCTGACACTATACGCAGCAAGTAAAGGATTATTACCAGGAAAGTAGAGACAAGTGTAATGTGTTCTGCTTCTTCGTTTTCTTTTCTTTCTCCAGACGTCAATCGACGAGCGTGTTCCGATTTAACCTAAATTTGTTGAGAGATATTCGAAGTATAAAAAAATTTTGCATAGATATTAAAAAAATTAGAGAGAGAAATTAGACTTTATGTTTTTTTTTTTTTTTGGAAATGACTTCATATATTTCACAATAGATATAATTAATCAAATATTTAAATTATTTATTTTCTGAAAAATATACATTTAAAATTTACTTTCTAATGAAATACCCATATTATATAAAACAGAGGCATAATTTTAGCCATGAATTAGGATAATCTTAGAACTGCGAGCTATACGAATATTTGTCTCCCTAACTCAATAAATAACCTTAGATCTCATGTGATCAATTGGTTGTAAAACATTGCAATGATGCTCTTGACTTCTCAACAATCATATATGCAAAGTTAGTGTTGTTATACTTTTACTATTTAAATTTCAATACAATCATTCTCAGTCAGTGACGAATCCAACCCATTTTTTTAGGGTGGCAAACTCAAAAGATGCCCATTCAAAGAGAATGAATTAAGTATAACTACTAGTAATATTTTTAGACCTCTTGCCCGTAACAATGAATTGGGCCGAGTCTTAAAACACAGTTAAAAATGATTTGAGTTTGTCAAAAAGAGCTCTGCTTTAAGAATTGTTTGGGGAAAAACAAAACAAGTGATTGATTTTGATTTCTTCAATATTCTTCTACCAAAAAAAACACACATAAACTCTCAAGATTTTTGACAAAGATGGGCTGATCTTTTGCAGTCGCTTTAGTTTCTCTCCTTCCTTTGGTTTCGAGAGAAAGCATGAAAAGCTGCTCTGAGATAGCGCCATAAGAGAGAGAGAGAGAGAGAGAGAGAGAGAGAGAGAGAAAAGGATTTTGGTGAGAAGAGAGTTATATTTTTTTGATTTTTTATGCTTGTAAGATCCACGGCTACGGCTTGTAAGAACTAAAATGAGTAATTTTCATACTCCTATCGAAATGCCAAAATTTTTTAAAAAATGAAATGAGAAGTGTGATAGCTTAGTAAAACTTACATTGATGAATGCTGAACCGAGGACTGCAAACATGAGATTCATGAAGAAGAAGGATGTCGGGTGCGATTTCTTGCGAAGTTGCGAATGAGACGGCTGCGATTGATAATAAGGGGTGCTCTTGCGAAGGTGGCTGCTATTCTGGAAACGGGGCGGGATGGGCAAACTATCGCAATAATGAAATTTTCAGGGCAAAAAGGTATTTTTAAGGGGGGCAAAATTTCAAAAATGCCCCCCGAACTTAATTTTTTTTTCAGGGTGGGCATTTGCCCACCCTCACTAAGCCTGGGATCCATGGATCATAATATAAAGAATGAATAAACTCATAATTAGGATTCCAAACCTTGTTTGCATGCTAAATCATAAGCCAAATACATCATATTACTTGTTACAACTATGTTAGAACTATGCTCGAACCTTATTTAAATCATGATTGAACCTTATTTAAATCATGCTCAAACCTTTTTTAATTATTGTTGAAACTGTAAACATGATTCCAATAAGGATCGAGTAAGGATTGAGCAAGATTCAAGCAAGGCTCCAGCATGTTAGAGCAAGATTCGAGTATGGTTTAAACAAGCTTTGAACATTGTTTGAAACCTTTTGTTTTGTTCTCATTATCATATATTGAATTGATCCATTTGAGATGTTTTGCTATGTATACATATGACCACTCTAATCATATATATGGAGAGATATTACATTGCTAAAATCCTATATAGAGTTGTGAGTAATGGATAAAATTGTTAGATAGCTTGAGGCATTTAATCTTATTAGAGGAATTGAAAAAATCCACTTTTAGGTAGCTTGTCAAAGTTCATAAGTTGTAGTTTTTTAGAGCTCTAGTTCATTACTATTACTGAGGATGGTTGATTATGAGTAGAATGAGAGAAACTCTAATGTATTTAACATTTTATAGAAAAAATACAAATTTTAAAATTATTAAATTTGCATTGATTATTTCGTAGGGATTTGGAGAATCTCTATTTGAGGAGGAATCCAAGGAATTAAGTAAAAGTATTGGGCATACAGATAGCTACTTAGATGGAGATAAAAATGTTTAGAATGTAGACTTTAGAAAGCATTCATGGTTTGCTTTGAGAGGGATAGTGTAATGTCCCAAGATAAAATTTTTTTTAAAAATATTCTTTTTATTTTTTAAAATCAACACCAGAGCTATCTATTTTTTATTTTATTAATATAATATCAACTAAAATAAAACTAGCAATCAAAACATCAAAATACATATGTATTCTTATTCTAAAATTATATACAATACTCATGAATTATACAATTTTAACCTATCATCATCAATCTTGAGTACAAAAGATTAGCTAAAGAACAAAAATAAAACACTATACCTGAAGAATTCTAATCTTATCAATCTCACACATTTGATCATCTACCCTGATCTGAAATTATATAAATCACATATAATGATTTAAAAGGTGCAGTAGGTCATTTAATCCTACAACTGACTCAAAGCACTGTAAAGAAACGGAATGAATGTCATCAATAAATTCATAATATTAGTCATATGATCTTAAATTAATGCAGAAATAATAAAACACACATGTAAAAACAGTAGAATCTGTAAACAATAAAATATTATGGTACATAAGCTAGTAAAGCAGTATGTTGGAGAAATCATTAAACCAATATGAATGTCAAATAAAAAAGCGGTCATCATATCAGTACTATCAATCAGTAAAAAAATGATATAAAGAAGTAAAACCAAAGCATTGATAATACTATTAAAATCATATCAATACAGTAAAATTATATAGTAGTGTACATAAACTATCCAAATATTCTATAGTAGTATCAAATCAATTTCTTAATCATGTGCTCAGTATATTACATGTTTGATATCAGTACAATGAATCAATATCAATAATCAATATAGTGAATTAATTGTTGTATCAAATAGTATTGATGTCCCTATCAGTAACAGTATCAATATAGTGTTGTTAATAAAATGGTGACATTAATAGTAAAGCAATGAAGTAATAATAAACCCATGCAATGATAGTAAATTAACAAATAATAAAGCAGTAAAATTGTACAATAATAGTAACAGTGAATCAATAACTTGCATTTTAATACTCACACTAAATAAATACGAATTCCTAGTTTAATTGGTGTTTTTCTAATAAATAGTAATCGGTATAAGTATTTTGTTGGCTTAGTAAATAGAGGCATAACTCTTTGCCCATCGGCATAGTAATCATCTTCTTATAACTCTCAATCAGTATTACATGAATCAATAGAGGATAACACCAAATTATAGTATTTTAAGGAAAGCTCATTGACCCATTATCCTTTACAGGTCAATTAATCTCCAACCAACATGAGTGAAATCAGTTTTTTACTAATCCTCACATATATTATTATCATATATTATATCAATAATAAGACCAACTATTACTCAACATTATATCCATATTTATTTATAATGCTTGTATTAAAATTATGCTTACAGTAAAA
>NW_021319932.1:0-3721 GCF_001605985.2 Dendrobium catenatum | reverse complement strand
ATTTATCTTCCGCAGAACAGGATTAATCAGCTTTTGAGTAAGCCAGGCTTGTACCGCGATGAAGAGGATTCGAAAAGCGGCGTTAATGGCGGATAAGGTGATTCGGCCGTAGAGGGCGACGACGAAGCAAATTAGGGAAGTGCAGAGGAGATCGTCGGCAATGGCGGTGCGGACGGCGAGGAATCGATTTCGGATTTGTGGATTTTGAGTTCGGCGACGAGGCGGGTGATGATTGGGGAGGAGGAGACGGCGAGGGATACTGAGCCGGCGGCGATGGAGATGGACGGAGCTGTGCAGTTGATGACGGTGAAGGAGAAGAGGATTCCGGCGACGGCGGAGATGACGCCGGTGACGGCGATTCTGATGTGATCGCCGGAGCAACGGAGGATTGTTTTGGGATCCATTTCGAGGGCGACGACGAAGAGGTAGAAAGCGAAGGCGATTGAGCTGATGTGGGCGATCGACTTCGTTCATCCACGCGAGAGCGACGGTCTGTCGCTCCTTCCTTTCCTTCGTTGCTGTTCGACTTCGGCTCGCTGTTCGACTTCGCTCTTCGCAGGATGGCACGAGGCGAAGAATTTCAAACCCGCTCATTTTGAGCGACTTTCAAAGTCGCGGGATCCACCTCTCGAAATACAAGCCTAATACATTTGAGGTTTTTGTTTTGTTCCGCTCAAAATTAACCAAACAGGAGAATTTAGTAAATACATGTATTTGTTTTACTTTACCCTCCTAATTCAGGCAACCAAACAGCCCCTTAAAGATTCCTTATGTCGAAGATAAATTTCTATTTTCTAAGTTTAAAAGTATATTGAATACACCGCTCGTGGAGACTACTTTAGGAAAGCAAAGACGAGACAATTTCTCAAGTCTGGAAAGAATTAAAAGATCAAAAAGCTGGAACTATTGCACACAATGTATGAGGGTCATCTCCCATTGCTTCCGTCATAGGAACATTGTATTGTCTCACATTCATAGATAGCAACACTAGAAAGATACTAGTTTATTTTATCAAATAAATCTACCTAGTTTTTAACTATTGTGAGTGAAAAATCCTAATGGAATATGAAACTGAAGAAAAAATCATGTGCATACAATCTTATAATTGGTAGGAGAACGATTAAACCCAAAAAAAAAAAATATTGTGCCACATGGAAATCACATGGAGAGAATAGTTCCAAGAACTCTACCTACAATAAAATGGAGTACTAGACAAAATGAACGGAACTCTAAATGAACGCATACGGAATATGAGATTGCATGCAGGTCTTATGAAGAACTTCTGGACGGATGTGATAAACATAGCATCATATTTGGTCAATAAAAGACCATGAGTTGTCCTCAATTTTGGGCTTCCTAAGAAAGCATGTACTGGAAAGGAGATATGTTTTTCAAATTTGAAGGTTATTACCTGTTTATCATGTGTTTATACTGGCCAGATTGATTGAGACAAGCGACCCATAATCTAATAAGTGCTCTTCATTAGATATGGTAGAAAGAGGAGTTCAACTAAAATTTTGGAGGGACAATGAAAGTAAAATAAAATTATGAGCAGAAATACTATCTTTAATAAATTATATTTTATAAGAACAAGAGCTACCACTAAAGAAACTCCAACTTTCGAGTATGTTGAACTGGAAGAATTGTCTAAGCTAGAAAGAAAATACCACAAAAAACTCTTAGAGTAAGCTAAGCGTAGCACATCTATGAACCTAGTAAAATCATAAAAAACTCAAAAGTCAGCTAATTGTTATTCTCTTCTCCTTATCAAGTGTTGTTTGAAGATACAAGAGTGCTCGAATGCTATAATGAAGCCATACATGTAATAAAATCTGTCAAATGGGAACATACTATGAAAAAAGAGATATAGGTCTTCATAAGAACACCTAGAAACTAACTAAATTGCCCAAATAATATAGGCATTATAGAACAAATGGTTCTACAAAGTTTAAAAAAAAAAAACATAAATTAATAAAAAAATACAAGTCAACTGCTTGTTGTAAATGGGCTTCAACAAAAAAAAGGAATAAACTTTATTGATATATTTTTGTCTTGCGGTTAAATTAACAATTCTTCATTTAGTGTTGAGCATTATGGCAAAAGAAGATCTATATTTTGAACAGATAGAAGCCAAGATAATTTTCCTGCATGATGAACTAGAGAAAGCCATCTACATAGTGCAATCTAAACCTAAAAAGAAAGACCTGTGTGCAAGCTAGATAAAAATCTTTATGACTTGAAACAAACACCTTGCCAATGACACCAAAAATTTGATGTGTTCATTCACAGGATACGAATCATTGTTGCAACATAGAGACTTATATTCAAAATAACAAGGAAAGATTGCATTAATTTTATTATCATACATGGATGACAAGTTATTTGCATGGATAGATATTCAAAAAATAATTAATATGAAGAGACAACTGTCAAAAAAGTTCGACATAAAATATCTGGGAGAAACCAGAAGGATTCTCTAGATGAAAAACGATCACAACAAGGCTACTAATACATTAAATTTTTCGTGATCATAATAAGATGATAACAAGGCTACTATTACATTAATTTTTTCGTGATCATAATAAATAAAAAAAGTGTTAGACATGTTCAACATAACAAAGACAACGACAGTAAGCCTGTGCATTAGCACTTCAGATTGACTCAATAAAAAATTTCATAACTTAAAGAGAAAAAGGAGCACATGAGTTTGGTTCCTTACACATCAGCTATGGATCACTCATATATGTAATAATCAAAACAAGATCAGATATTATAAAAGTAGTGGGAGTAGTCAACAAATGCATATGCAATCCAAGAAAAGAATATTTGAAAGAACTTAAGTAGATTAACAATATTTTAATGGTATGATCAATTATTCTCTGAAGTTTAAAAGACCAAAGGAAAACTACAATACTACATTGATTCGGATATAGGAAGATAACTAGACACACAGGAATGCTACTAGGTATATCTATACTTTGGGTAGCACTGCAATCAGTTAGATGGCACAATTATGAAATATAATAACTATATCGACTATATTACCTGAATATGTAGTTGTTTTTGAAGCCAGCAAGGAGATGATCTAGCTCAAAAACATTCTAGTAGAAAATAAACTCTTTTATGATAACAAAGCGTCATCATTTGGCAAAGACGTAGCTTTTTAATCCCGTATAAAACACCTACAACTCCTACCACTAGACATGTAGTTTGCTTGAAGTTGATCCATTATAACTCGTTAATGTCAAACAAATACAAAACCCTGTTGATATACTCACAAAAATGATATCAACAAAAAGGTTAAGGCTTTGCGAAGTCTTGGTTAATCTTTATGAATGATAATTTAGAGATGGCACACAAAAAGAAATTCAGACACTAAATATCAAACAGCACATCAAAAATTTTGTACTACAAGTTTGACATTGTTAAAATTATGTAGTCAATTGTATCCCAACAAATCTTTATAAGACATGATTGTGATTTATTTATTTCAAATATTGAAATGAGATCTTCAAAGAAATGATTAAATATTTTTGTCAAGATATTGTCGACATTTTTCAGACCTTATAAATTCTATTAATTAATTTAAGGCCACTAAACTCATATCTTATTAACAATAAAAAGTATTAAAAGAAGGGGATTGGCATGCCACAAGTACAAACATATAGAAAGAAGCAATAGAGAAAAAGTGGGGGCAGGCTGCCAACTGCCAGAACAAACG
>NW_021319931.1:7983-9537 GCF_001605985.2 Dendrobium catenatum | reverse complement strand
TGATATATTCAAACTCTTCAATCTAATGAGTTTTTTTTTTCCTTAATATCAGATTGCTAAGTTACAGAATTCATACGATACAAGTGTTTGTTCTTTCTTACATGTTTGATATTCTTAGTTGAAAATGAAATTTATCACTAGTTTGTTTAGCCCAACGTTGTTCCTCCTTTAGTTTACTCCTTAAAAAGTAGTACCAAAGTTAATGATTTTATTGGATTTTATTGGTTCATACAGCTTTGGTGTGACTTGAAGTATAATTATTATTACTTTTGTTTCCTTGAGTTTTTACTCTTAATATTCATAGAATGACAGCAAATAATGTTTTTTTTAAATAATTTATTTAAAATTTTGTAGGGAGGCGATCAATTAGTAGAACATCTATCATATTTTAATGAACTATGCTTTGAGGAAGATATGATGCCAATCAATATGCAAGTTCCCTACAATTTTACATTGAATTATCTTGGAATTGCTGAAATATTCTAATAATCTTGTTTATAAAATTTTTATGTAGGGGTTGCCTACTTGTACTCCAAGTTGAAGTTCTTTGCATCCGAAATATGCATTGATTGTTATGGAGTTAGATCTCACATTGCAGCAGTACAAGATATTGATTAGTGCTAGCATGACTACAAATTGATGTTGTCATTTACCTTTGTTAGAGCTCATTTTGTAATTTTATATTTATTTGCATAAAAGTTAATGAAAGATTTTTTATTTTAACTAGATGTTTTCATTTTGTTAATATTAAGATTTTATGATTAATGATTTATGAGATCGCATTTTTATGTTAATTAATGGATGTATTTGTAAAAATATATGAATGAATATAATTTTCATTTTATGCTAGCAAATTCTTGACAATGATACTGCCGGATGAATATAATTTTATTATTGTTACCTCAAGCTAAAAAAATGTGTTATTTCTCTATTATTAAATTTATCTAACTAATTGCAATATAAAGGATAATAATTGGATAATAATTTTTTACTAAATATCATAAATTTTCTATCCATAAATATATATCAAAACCTAATGAAATTAAAGGAATAAAATTAAAGGGACATGTGATTTATTTGGTTGATCATTTTGCGACCAATTTTTTATTTTGGTAGCTATAGGAAAAATGTATTAAATAAAATTAATTATCAAAATTACTAATAGCATCCAAATAATATTCATAAGCGTAAAAAAAAAATGGTCGCTAATATGTTTAATTTTAGCGACCAATACTAATTAGTGGTCGCTAATTTAGCAACCTAAAAATTTTTTTGGTCGCTAAAAACCTCAGCGACGAGGCTACTGCGACAAATTAGTGACCCAAAATTTTTTTGTCGCTATTTGCTTTAGCATCCAAATTAACATTTTTAGCAACCAATTTTGTTAGTCGCTATTGACCCATTTTCTTATAGTGTATCTCTACAGATTTTTTATTTTCCTGACAACAGTTAGCTTGCTAGAAGATTATGCAAAGTATTTCAGAGACATTACAAGAGAAACGAATTATAAGAGGAATATAAAGCATAGATCATAGGTGATACTGCACACAAACC
>NW_021319931.1:0-1228 GCF_001605985.2 Dendrobium catenatum | reverse complement strand
TAATAATTAGTTTAATTAATTTAATTCATAGTGATATATTATTCTACCTTAATATATGATTAATTATTAAAATATTAACTAAATGAAAATAGTAGTTACTAAGTAGTTTTAGTTGGTGTGGACTTTGAGTTCCTTTTTTAAAATTTCATTCAGAGCATAAGATCCTTTTAAATTTAGTTGGTTGGATAGTGTAAGAAGAAGAATGCATACTTGTATAACACGTGCCAGAGATAGTCTATTGGAGTAAAAGATGAATGCAAATGAAATTTTTAGGTGTTGTATCCATGAATGGTCAGAAGATTAGGACTGTACAATTTGGAATGTACATGCTAAGTTAATGATGATAAAACTCTATAAAACGAGATATTTTCATAATGCCGCCTATTGGAGATATATTCAAATGAGATTCTTAAAAAATTTTGGTGATCCCGTTAGTCCTAATTTCATGCATATGCGATATCATGTGATACAATGTGATAAAAAAGGTACTCATTCTCCATATATTGAGTGCAATAACTTAAACCTTGAGCAAGTTATTTTATATCATCGTTGACCTTCTTCTTTAGACGATTTCATTTAGAAGTTCTATAATAACCAGATGAAGGAGGTTCTATTGGAAGGCAAGCCAAAAAAGTTTTTGAATGGAAAATACTAACAACACCTTCAATATGAGTTTGGGTTTCACTTCAAGTGCTCCACAACACAAACCCAACTCCAAGCAGGTATGCACATGATCTTAGGAAATATAATATTTAGTACTATGTATGTTTGCTTCTGCACCTCTGTCCATAGTTCACCTCAGCTGGTAACGGAATAGGACTATGTTTGGAAGACAACTCTGGGGGTCAATCTAAGTTCATATTTTGACCTATTTAACAAAATTTAAAAGAATCATTGCTAATTAATGCTCACCTATTGTTGACACTTTTTAATTATGAATTAAGTTGTTAGACCTAAGCTTATGTCCCAAAGGCTAACCAAGAGGGAGGGGGTGAATTGGTAATTTTAAAAAAATTCTCCTCTTGTTAATTGGAATTTTAAGAGTTTAAAACAGATGAAATGTTTAGTAGTTTTAAAAACAATTTTTCAACCACAGATATCAACAAAACTAAAAAATAAAAATGCAGCGGAAAGTAAAAGACACAAGATTTATATGAAAGTTCGTTAGGGATGTTAAGCCCTATAGAACTAACCCAAGCTAACCAAGAGGGGGGTGAATTGGTATTTT
>NW_021319930.1:1363233-1408495 GCF_001605985.2 Dendrobium catenatum | reverse complement strand
ATGGATCGAAATTCAAAAGCTTTTAAAAACTTATTTTATGAATACGACTCTGATACTACTTGAAAGTGCTCAGATGACACTAGAAAGTGCTCTAATACAACTTGAAAGTTTGTTAGGGGTGTTAAGTCCTATAGAACTGGCCCGAGGCTAAATAAAGATAATGTTGAATTGGTAAAGAAGAAACTTTAAGCAAAGTACAAACCAAAATCACCACAAATAAAATAAATGCGAAAATTAAATGCGGAAGCAAATAAGAAGAAAGAAGAAGAAGATAAGAAGGATAGGAGGGAAGAAACTCCTCCTTGACCACCGCCGGAATTCCACCCGACGCCTGAGTGTTGCCGGAATTCTGCCCAATGCCCAAGTGACGCCAGAATTCTTCCCCATGCCCAAGTGACACCAGAATTCTTCCCGAATCCAAGTGACGACAAAATTCTATCCATGTGACCCCGAAATTCTGCCCGAGGCCCAAGTGATGTCGGAATTCTTCCAGCTTTCTAACTAACGCTGAAATTTCGCCCGACTTCCAAGTAATGCCAGGATTCAGCCCGACTTTCAAGTGACATTAGAATTTTGCACGATCTCCAAGTAACGCTAGAGTTCTCACTCGCCGACGACTGATGTCATACTTCTACCCGATATTAGACCTCCACTGGTCAGTAGATTTCTACCTAACGCCTTCCTTCTGACCTCCATCGTCAAACAACAGTCATTCTGACCTCCATCACCCACCGATAACAGTCCTTCTGACTTACATCACCCACTGACTACAGTCCTTCCGACCTCCGTCACACACCGACTATAGTCCTTTTGACTTACGTCGCCCACCGACTACATTCCTTCCAACCTCTGTCACCCGCCGACTACAATCCTTCTGATTTATGTCACCCACCGACTATAGTCCTTTCGACCTCCGTCTCCTGCCGAATACGATCCTTTTGACTTACATCGTCCACCGACGAGTAGTCCTCCCGACCAAACGAACACGTCAATAGTGACTCTTTGTATTCACATTATATAATGTACTCTATAAGATGTACACCAAGCGTAGGCCTTCCCCCATGGAAGGGCCACATTTATAATAAACTGCTATACTAGTGGATTCATTCAAATTAGGCTAGGCCCCATAGGATTTCCCCCTTTTTAGGGGTATTTCATGTAAAAAATTTTGGTGTCTCATATGAATGATACACCCTCTCTCTTATCTGATTGCATGCTGGATTTTTGTACAAAGTTAAGATGTTAAACTTTATATTTCTCTACTATCATGAATACTCCAGGACACAACAGTTTGGAGTCGTATGTGAGAACGTGGTTCCCAATTGGGGGGGCAACTATTGCTTCAATCTCAAAAGATCACTCTTATCAACTTTTTGACATCAATTACTGTTGCATCAATATCATAAGAATAAGATGCAGACTGGGGGGCAACTTTTGACTCCAACTGTGGTCAAAATGATCCTCTGATGTTTTCTTTATCAAGATGATATTTTAAGAAAATCCCAGCAAATGCTAGGATGCTTCCAATCAATTATAAGCTTTATACAATCCCTTACGAGACTTTTACTCTTCGGGCAAGGTCTTAATCTCAACCTCAAAAAGGCAATAACAATCTAAAAATAGGTCATTCTTCACCTTTGATTATGGATACACGTGGCGTTTACCCCCCTCCCAATCAAGGCAAAATCAATCCCAGGGGATTCGATTTGACCTCTTCCACACGGGTTAATGTCATCGAGCAGTGCTCTGACATAAACCCTTTGATAGGTCTCACATCCTTGGTGGATTCTCTTAACCTCTTCCATACAGGCTAATGTCACCGAGCAAAGGCTCCGACATATAACCTTGGATAGGTCTTACTTCCTTGGTGGATTCTCTCAACCTCTTCCATACAGGTTAACATCATCAAGCAAAGGCTCCGATATATAATCTCGGATAGGTCTTACATCCTTGGTGGATTCTCTCAACCTCTTCCATACAGATTAACATCGTCGAGCAAAGGCTCCGACATACAACCTCGATAGGTCTTACATCCTTGGTGGATTCTCTCGACCTCTTTCATACAGGTTAATATAGACAAGTAAAGGCTCCGACATACAACCTCGGATAGGTCTTACATCCTTGATGGATTCACTCGACCTCTTCCACACAAGTTAACATCATCGAGTAGGGCTCCGACTTGCAACCTCGAATAAGTCTCACATCCTTGGTGGATTTTCTCGACCACTTCCATATAGGTTAACGTCATCGAGCAAGGCTCTGATATACAACCTCGGATAGGTTTTGCATCCTTGGTGGACTCTTTTGACCTCTTCCACATAGGTTAATATCATCGAGCAGAGCTCTGGCATACAACCTCAAATAGGTCTCACATCCTTGGTGGATTCTGTTGACCTTTTTCACATAGGTTAATCTTATCTAGTAGGGCTCGACATACAACCTTGGATAGGTCTCACATCCTTGGTGGATTCTCTCAACCTCTTCCACACAGGTTAACATCATCGAACAGGGCTTTGACATACAACCTCAGATATGTCTCACATCCTTGGTGGATTCTCTCGACCTCTTCCATACAAGTTAATGTCATCGAGTAGGGCTCTGACATATAACCTCAGATAGGTCTTACATCCTTGGTGGATTCTCTTGACCTCTTCCACACAGGTTAACGTCATCGAGTAAGGCTCTGACATACAAGCTCGGATAGGTCTCACATCCTTGGTGGATTCTCTTAACCTCTTCCACACATGTAAATTTTATCGAGCAGGGCTCTAACATACAATCATAGATAGGTCTCACATCCTTAGTGGATTCCCTCTACCTCTTTTATATAGGTTAATGACATCGAGCAAAGGCTTTGACATACAACCTCGGGTAATGTCCTACATCTATCATGGATTCTCTCGACCTCTTCCATAGAGGTCGAGCAGTGCTCTGAGTGAATAACATTCTCTCTATAAAGATTCCATGAAAGTATGTGGTTGATAAATTCATCACTCATATAAAGACTTAAGTAGTCTAAAATACCCTCATAAAAATATGGAGGGCAATATATCAAAGCATATCTCAAAGATGCATTAACAAATCAATTTCCTCTAAGGGATAAATTTTTAACTTCATATACAATAGAGTTACATAAATCTAATATCATGATTCAAGTGTATATTTGTTCTCACTAGAAGCTGAAATTAAAGTACATCCACATTATATGTACAAGTTACAATCATCAAACAACTTTAAAAAGGTCAAATATCTTTAGTAGATTATATTGACCTCTTCTCTACTGCACACTGAAGCATCTCCTACAACTTGAAGTGTAATTTTTCTAAACTAATCATACTATAAGATCAATATCATACTATATAATCAGCTATTCAGAAATCATTAAAATGGCTAATTAGCTAAATAAAGGTATTTGAACTCATCATTATGTACAATACATATCATATAGAATAATTTGTTGAAAAATAAGAACTCAGCCACCAATCATATTTTAAGCAATATTTTAAAATTCAAAAGTTGTATTAATCATACCGTACGATATGCATTATACTATTCAATTTAAACAAATCATGCCTAAATTAATCCTATAATTAGTGTATTGGATTTGGATTAATTGATCCATTCAGATCATAATGTATGATGTCTCCCATCACATTGTATGACCTGATTTTTACATGGGATGATACTTTTTCACCACAAATTATACATGATGATAATCCAATTTAATTAAACTAATCATACTGGACGATGAGCGTAAATACTTGAACTGATTGTATAGTGTCTTATTCTTCATATAATATAAATAGGGCTATTTAAACTAATCATATTATACGATGAGGGATTTTATTATACAACCAGTGTAGACAAAATTCAATTATTAGGGCTTTTGTGAAGCCTTGTATATAAGCTCTCATAATAGACTTATTACATGTCTTAGAATGTTAGATTTTTGGGAGAGAGAACCTTGAGAAGTGATCTTGGAGAGCTTTGCTAAGTAGAAAGGAGAGCTTGTGTGTAAGGGAGGAGTGTGAGAGGCTTTCACACATCTGCTCCAAGAAAGCTTTTGCCTTATTTCCTCCAAGTATCTTGCTTGGTTACTTTGTGGCTCTGGGAAGAAGATCATCAGCTCGAAGATCGTTAAGGTTCTCTACCTTCACCAGGACGGTGAAAAAGGATTGTTGGGTACTCTGCCTTCACTAGAAGGGTAAAAAAAGGTCAAGGTTTTTTGCCGCACAGGGTTGGTGAAAAAGAATGTAAGGGCTTCTCCGCCTAGCTATATAGGCTAAAGGAGAGACATTGAATATTTAGTATAATACTCAGAGAGAAGAAATCCAGGGAATCGACGTAGGTCATTGTTTGACCGAAAATCTATAAATTTTGTGTGTGTTCATTCTTAGTTTTACTTTCTACAATTTACTTTTTTGCATTTTTTTATTTTCTTAAAAAATTGCATGTTTCAAATTATATGCTTGATGATATATTAATCTGAGTATCACATAATAGGATATTGGGGTGTGATTATTTAACTTCGTTAATTCCTTTGTAGTTTATATGTAGGCAATCCCAAATCTCCTTCTTATTTGTGTAGGTAAATACTTTCATGTAATCCTCATATTTAAGAGCACAAAAAGAATAGTTCAAACATTTTGTTTTTAACTATGCATGTTCCCAATCTTCTACGTTCCATTCAGTGAAAGTTATTTTAATTTTTATTCCATTCACTAATCTATATGGCGGTGAATATCCAGCTTGAATTAAGTGCCACATCTTATAATCTATAGATTGAAGGAACATGCAGATTTTCCTTAAGATAAACTGATTGTTGTTGAAAAGTGGCTGTCATGTAATAGAATTCCCTTCCATTGTGTTTTAATTCCCAAACTGTATAATATCATTGCCAACATAAAACATTGAAACCAACTAGATTAGAACCTCACTTTGATATTAAATGACAGTGCTAGGCATAGAGAGGTTGTGGGGGTGAATTGGATGATTTAAAAACAAAATTTGTAATTGCAACAAATATTGCATCAAAATTAAACTTATTGATTAATTCAAAACTTTTGATTTAAAATTTTATTTCAAAACAACTTTGAGAATAAGCAAATTTAACATAAAAAATTAAATAGCAAAATTAAGATTTAGCGCAAACTTTTTTTAAAAATTCACTTTGCAATACATAAATATTTAGTAGAGAATCCCTTCTCTATTTCCATGTGGAGAATGACCTTTACAAAGCTTCTCTCTTCCAAAAACCTTAAGATTCCCCCCTTCTTCCGAGCATGATAGATACGCCTCCCTCTAGCTTTCGCAGTCATACTCGATCAAGCCTCTCAATAAATACTTATAAGAGCTCCAAACCTAGAGTTGCTCACATAAAAATAGCTTGGGGAAACAAGCTACAAAATAAATAAATAATCATGCGAATCCCCTAACACACTCCTTAAACACCCAAAGGAGATTTCTCTAAAACTCATCCTCTCCTCCGAAGTGTTTTCCCAAACTTACAAGGAAAAAAATCATCCTCTTCTTTATGATGGATGTTCTAGAACCTCTTACTGAAACAAACAACTCCCTCTCCAAATATAAGAGTAGTTAGTTAAATAAAAACTTTATTTTTTTAATTACCATGACTAGATCATATAGTACAAACACAACATCATACAATTTGATTACTTTTTTCTAAAAAAATATACAAAATTAAACTCTATTTAATCATCTTGTATGATCATGATCGTGTAGCGCAATCAATAATAATGATGTATAGTTCATCATGTCTGAATGGGGATACTCTATTTGTTCATATTGGATATGTACATTATACTGTAAGAATCTAGTAGATGTTTGATTTAATTTTATAAAGATTTTTTGGATTTAAATAGACAAGATTTATAAATTTTCATACTATATGATGTATATCATTTTGAACAATTAATTCAAATATAAAATTTTCCTAGTTATGAAATTTCAAAAAAATGGTTGAAATAATTTGAAATGGTTGATCATCTAGTACGATATAAATCATACGAAATGATTAGTTTTTTTAATTGCTCTTATTTTCCATTTTAATTAATATTACATGACTTATTATATGTGTTATAAATAATCGTACAACATGATTGAATCGTACAGTACAATTTCTTAAAGAAATCAAGTAATTATTTACTTTTAATTTTCAATTCCTAATTAGAATTAGTTGTGTTTTAAAAAGATACAATTTATCTATGCAGAGCTTGTCTTTTACTCACACAGGTTCCATCAAGATTTACTCTTCCATCTATGTGATATGTCTGAGGGATTCATATGAAAATCATTCGTATGCAATTGTTGTTGTTGTTCAAACATGCACAACTTTTATTTTGAGTTCATTATTGCTTGAATTTAATCACTTTCATGTCCTAGTTTATGAATTTTATTATGATTGTCAAAACATAGAATTTGTTATGTGTTATTAAAATGATAAAATATATCTATACATAGCTTCTATTTAACTCAAATAGGCCCCATGGAGAATTACCTTTCCATTTATAAATAATAACTGACCATAATTCATTGTCATCAAAGTTCAATTCATTGAGTGTAATATTGATTGGTCAATGTTTTCAAAAGAGTTCTTAATGTGGTTAGGAAGTTTTGTGCTCAGAGGAGAGCTTTCAAATTCATTACAAGTCCCTTATAAGTCTTATTCTCATTTGGTTTTTGTTCTAGCAATTCATTTGATGCTAAAGGTAGTGCATTTCTAATAAAAATGTACTTAGGATTTTCATGTAGTAGTGTAACAATGAGAATGAGTATTTTTGTTTATATTTTTTCATCTTGTTCAAATAGCTCAATATTAGTAACTATATTTTTATTATACATAGGCTTTCATTGCTTGCACACCAAAAAATCATACATAAATAGTGTGACTTCTTTTTTCATTTAAACATTGTTTATGTCTCCGATGTCTTTGTGGTGAAGGGATTAATGTCTTTCCCTCACTATCATTCAACTTCCAATGTTTTGTTTTTAACTTGCAATCAATTGATTCATGTCATTGTGTTGACCTCATTTTTGTATGAGGTCACTCTTAACTCCTCCCTGAGTCCTAAATCCTATGATCTTCCTAGTTCCTAGCCCTTAGGCTCAATCCAAATTTTAACTCAATCCAAACCCAGAACACTTAGGCTAAAGACTTAGGTCCTAAAGCCCTTTCTAGGTGATTTTTCCATCACCTTGAAATCCTGTCAATTGACATTTGATTCAGGGTCTATCAATTTCACATTGATGTGACATGTCTCTAGTGTCAACCCTCCAAATTTGAACTCATTTGGAGGACTCTAACCCTAAAAACCTAATCCAATTCCAAAGGTTGCAAAACCTTCAAATATTTATAATCAATGTCACTAGACCTTTAACCTAGTGGAATTTGACTTTGGAGCCCCCTCCAAACCCTTTGGCCATCTCCAATACCTTGATTTTGACTTATTGAACAATAGTCTACATCTTCCCAGATTCAATTTGGCCACGAATTTACTCAGGGCCAAAATGACCAAAGTGCCCTTTAAGGGGATTTTTGGACTTTTGGCCTAGACTTGACTTGATTTGATTATCAACCTTTGAAACCTCTCTCAAGTGTTTACAATTCACCTTTGGAACCCCTTTGACCCAACTCCTAGCCCTAGGTAAACTTAGTTGACCAAGTCAACCAAGTTGACCAAATGGCCCATACACCTTAAACCACCTAATCCACTTGACCAAGATCATCCCAATTCCCTTTGAACCCAAGGGGTGACTCCTTGGGCACCCAAGAGACCCCTCTTGGAGACCCAAGCCTTTGGCTCACTTAGGTTAGCCTTTTGGCTTGACCCAAGTGACCAAAGAGAGGTCTCCTTTGAACCATCTCTCAACCTTAATCAAATTGAATCCAAATCAAAGTGTCATTAGGTCCCCCTTGACCCAATGTACCTCTCTTTACCATCACATGCCTTGGGCCCACTTGGGTCCACTTAGGTCAAGAGTTAGGCTAACACAAAGTGCCCAAACCAACTTGAGATTGAGCCAATTCTTGTCCTAAGTCAAATTGAACTTAACCAACACTTCCATTGGGTCTCCCTTGACCCAATGCACCTCTATTGACCAGCCCAGCCTCTGGGCCCACTTGGTTCAAGAGTTAGGCTAACCCAAAGTACACAAAATCACTTGGGATTGAGCCAATTCTTGCCCTATGCCAAATTGAACTTGATCAACACCTCTAGCAGGTGGCCCTAGGTCCAATACACCTTCTCCAGCCAGCCCATGCCTTGGGCTGACTTGAGTCAGGTTTTAGGCTAGCTCAAAGTAGCAAAAACCATATGGACCCAGCCATCTTTGAACCCAGATCAAATTGAACATAATTTTCACTTGCATTGGGTGCACCAGACCCAGACCCACCTCCTACATCAAGCCTGGGGTCTGGCCTGACGTGGGATGAGCCCAAATCGACCCGAATCGACCAGATTTGGATCAACCCGAGCCATCCTTGAACCTAGATCAAATTGAACCAATTGTGACCTGCATTGGGTGGACCAGACCCAGACCTATCTCCCACATCAAGCCCAGCGTCTGGTCTGACCTAGGTCGAGCCCAATTCGACCCAAACCGAGCAGGTTTGGGCCCAACTGAGCCACCAGATCAATTTGAACCTCCCTAGGCCCAATTAAGCTCACCCTCGACTTCAGCATGTCCCTATCGTTATTTCCAGGTCAACCTGACCTAAACCCTGTCCAGCGGCGGTCGGAACCAATGGAGAACAAGCTCCGATGGTCACCCTAGCCGATCCTGACCCAAAGCCTTCCGAAGGCTGTTGCTTGCTGGCTTGAATCTCATGATCCCTCTTGGACGATGTCCCCTTCCACATAGCATCAATCCGAAGCCCCTCCCGATTAATCCCGACCGTCCAAGCTCGCGGGAGGTGGCTGAATAGGGTAGTGCTCCCCAGATCTCGCCATTCGATTCCAGACGTTTCAAATCATTCCCTATAGCTCCTTCGACCTCCCATCATCTTCCCCTAGCTTCCCAGGCTGTTCATTCGATCCATTCGAGCTAACTCTGATGAAAGCTCTCGGCGTCCTGCTTGAAGTCGTACCTCCAGCCATCCTCCAGTCCCGACATCTGAAGGAGATCTGATCTCCATCTCCTCCTAAAGCTTCCTGATAGAGCAGCTCATCCGTTGAGACTATCTCTACGATAATCTCTCCATCTCGAACTTCCTAGCTAGGTATTCTGGTCAAGTGTGAAGGAAACCTTCACCCCAACGGATTTCCACTATTAGATTGAAGGTTTCCTCTGTCCTGATCCTCCCTGTGAAATTTCGTCGAAGTTTGCCTGCGATATCACCCGGATCACGCCAGAGAAGCTTCACGGTCTCGGGTTCGCGCGGGAGGTTGAAGATGAAATCCTGGCCATTTATTCCAATCAACGGCGCGGATTAGATCCCGCGGTCTTGGAGCCTGTTTAATCCTAGTCGTCTGATCCTTCATCCGACGGCTACGGTTAATCCAACCGTTATCCGGTCAGCGCCAATGATTGCCCCGCCAATTACGGCGTGCCACGTGTAAAGCACCGGCTGACTTTGTAATGGCCGGATTAAATTTTACAGGAAATTCATGGAAACTTCAAAAATTAATCTCTCCCTGCACACTTGGCCAAATTAGGTGTTCTTAGGCTCATTGGAAAGGTCTCAGAGAGACCTACAGAAGACCTATGATTCTAGGTCCTAATTGCATCTGTGTTAAGTTTAATTTCAGTTTGAGTGTTAATTCAATTTTTGCAATTATTATTTAGTTTCAATTCCCCAGAACCTGGAACTTTGGAAGATTTAATTTGAGCATGTCCTTGACATGCCCAAATTTTATCTCCCAATTTTGAGATGTTTAAGGGCACTTTCCCCAAATTTTGAGTTTAAGGGTCATGGGTTGACCCTTTCCGATGGGATTTAGGGTGTGATTTTCTGTGTGATGATGATGTGTAGCATAGAGAGTTTAGAGCCAGTGATTTTGCCCCAATCCAAGCTTAGGATAGCTCCCTAGGATTTTCTCAAGGTGACTTAGAGTTCACCTTAGGTGGCTTGGTTAGCCACCATAGACTATTCCATTTGAGTCCAAATTTGGTGTGTTTAGGCCTTGGGATCATGTGATCCCATGGTCCAAATTTCATCAAGTTTGGAGCTCATTTGGTCCACCAAATAGGAGCCATAGTACTCCCTTGCTAGAATTACCCTTTAGCCTTAATAAAATTTTAATAAATCAAGCATAATTCCTAAAATTCCTTAAAATACCTCTAACGGACCCTAATTGATCTATTAATCAGTAGAAATTTAAATCCTATTAATTTAGCTTTATAATCCACCTTAATTTAATTTTAATTAAAATCAGTCTTTAATCATTTTAATTAATAAAAAATCATTAAAAATCCAAAAAAGTCTTTAAACTCTTGTTAATCTCCACTTAGATCATTTTTTATCTTTGGGTTTGATTCCAAGAAGTTTAGGTCTCATTTGGGTTCAAATCATTAAAAGGGACCCTAAATTTAAGTTAATTAGAAAATTCTAGTAAATACCCCAACTTGCAAAATTCATTAGAAATTGTAGAAAATTTCAAATCAATCAAACTCAGTGGCTAATGACTCGTATTAAAATCTATTATTTTCTAAAAATATCAAACCCCTAAAATCTGGTCAAAGTCAAAAAGACAATATTTTGGTCAACAAAACGGGTTAAAACTTCTAATAATCATAACGTTTGATAGGAAACTCCAAATTGAGTGTGCCACCTGTCTAATAACTCATAATTAGGTCTAGTATTTATTAAAAATCTGTAATCCTTAAGATTAACTCTAATTTTAAAAAACAAATTTTGACCCCTTAGTTAGCATATCCGGATAACCTCCAAAATTCATTAACTCTCTCAAACATCAAAATTATCCTAATAGGTGAATAAAACTCTTAACCAATCCTTTAGAATCAGTAAACAACTCCCCTTAATATTAATCTACTCTTATTTTCAATCAATTTAAATTAACTTAATCAACCCCGATTGCTACTTGGTAACCCAGGCCTACGAGGCTATTAGCTTAGCCCCAATGAAGGTGAAATAAACTTCACAGCCTCAGTGTGAAACAAATGTAGTAATCAATTAACCCTTAAAATATATTTAAATAAAATTCTTCATATATTAATATTTAAACTTTAATCTAAATTCACTTTTAAGTCTTAACAAACTCAGAATTTTTAGATAACTTTAACTAATCACCCGACTCAGGATCTACCCCAGTCACACGACCTTTTACACACACTATAGATGGTTTTCTATGATAACCAACTCTAGATCTAGGTTAGGCCGGTGTTTACTTTGCCACTATGTGCCGGATTTTTCGTAATTTTACTGCATGTTGTGGATGAAAATGCTTTGCTGTGTTTGTTTACTTTTTCTGCACTCTGTGGATGGTTGATGTGTTTGGCGACTAGACTACCCCTAGGATAGGTACGATCTGGATGTTCACACAGTTTTTTGCAGGTGGCCACGCTCATGTAGGGCAACAAAAAGGGGGCGAAATCAATAAAAAAATATCAATTGTTATAAATGCTTGCACAGGTACTTTAGCTGTTAAAGCCCCCAAATAAAAAGAGCGTGACCAGTGGGTTTACTTTTTTCTGCATTTATATAACTACTTGGGAATAAATATATCTTGATTTATTAGCTGCATAGGATAACCTTGCAGGAGAGTTTAAAATTTTGATTTGATATAAATGTAATTTCTATAAGTGTTAAGTGTTCTGAAAGTTAGATTTTGAATTGGGATACATAGGTCTAAAGCTTAGACTCCGAAGAGATGAGGATACCCCTTAGGGGAGTGGCCCTTTTCTATTTGGAGATCCAAATTTGGATCATTTCTTTCTTACCCAAAGATGAAAGAGTGGCCTTCCCCTCAAATGAAGTGCCCTCTTATCCATTTGGGTAGTCTACTACGAAGAATCAAAGGAGCCTGAAGGAGATGAACCTGAAGGAGAACAAGATTGAAGAATTGAAGACAGAAAGTATCTCATTCGAAACTACTTGTGTCACTACTAGGTTTAGAATCTGGGTTATTGTCAGTGGTGCCCGACCACTTTACTTTCTACAAAATTCTGGTTTATAATAAGCAAGGAAACTATGCATATGGACGTTTATTAATTAATTCATTTATACTTGATGTGTTGAAATGATTGCTTCTAAGATTGCCTGCTTTTTCTAATTTTTTGGCGTATGTGTGCCGCTTTTGTTTTCACCTTGATACGTGAGATTCGTGAGGGTCTGAAAATGTTTATACTCGTAATCTTAAAGTTTAAAATTTTAGTGAGTCTAAATAATATAGAAAGATAACGAATTTAGGGAATTAGCCGGGGACCGGCCCCGGGGTCCCATGCATATTTCTGCATTACTCTTTCCTTTGTTTAGACCTTCCCCGCCTGCGGGTAGAGTCCGGATAGTCTGACCTATGAGGACGAGGTGCCGGACCTGAGGAAGCCCAGTCTTCTAAAAAATTATTTTCTAAGCCTATTTTTTAAATTTCAGACATACTTGATTTGAAGTTGTCAACTAGCATGCATCGCATTAGAAACAAATTAAAATAGCCAAAATTTTAATTACATTAGTCCTTAGTATTTTGCACCCAATATAAGTCAAAGGAGTCAATTAGAAAAATCTCTAGATGTTGGCCCCAACTCTCTGAAACCTTTAAATAAAACATCCCTACCACTCTTTCATAAAAGATCGGACTCATCTCTTTTAAATTGATTAGGTGGTTAATTGGCTCCCCAATCCAGGCCGGGGTAAGTCCACATTCTTCACTGCATTAGTTAGGTTCGGACGACTGTGGTCCAGTGTCCAAATTAGATTTAGGATCCGGGGCAAATTTTTGATCATAAGACCACAAATTTTGGGAATATAATCCCAAATTTCTAATAAAATGCTTAACTTTAATTAAAGCTTTATTTCAATCCTAAAACATAAAGCCCAACACTTACATTAAGTTGGGATGCTTCCGGATGGTTCAGGAATCTCAAAGTGTCTTCTACCTCTCTTCCCTTAATTCAGTTAATAAATGTTCAATCTTGATCAATTCCCTTTTGATTTTCCAAAATTCATTCATTTTTTTTATCATTCCTACAAGATCTAACAAAATTTCGTCACTATTTTAATCAAGAGTTTTCGTAGGGAAATCTCTCCCTACGATATAATTAACTATGAGTGCTTGCGCTCGTAGAAGATTTGGAACCACACACGCACCTGATTTTAAAATCAAAAGATGATCGTCATTATTACATTCAAAGGATTATCATTAAATGGTGTTATCTCCCTTTGGAAAGATACATCCTTCTTTGATAAGGCTTTGGATGTGAACTCGATGATCATACTTATTGAATATCATAATTTGATATTTAATTGAACTTCACTTCGTTCCCTCGGGGCCATACGAAGTTCTCTTTAGGATCCGGTCACAATATTCAAGATGAGTTTCATATTTCTAAGTCTAAACATCATTATGAAATTTTATTTTCATCATTCGGGGTGATATATTTTTTTCTAACGGGGTAATTCGACTTTAGAATTAGAATTCAATCTCAATTTCAGAATTTCTAAAGAAAACTAATATTTTTCAAAACCTATTTTCAAAATTTCACCAACAAAAAAAATGGGACGCCCGGTGGGACAAATCTCTCTCTCCATCTTTAATAGTGATAAAATTTTGTTTCATAAGTAATTTTAACTATCATTTCTTCCGTTGGTCCCTCTACCCATTTCTTCCTTGGGTGAGTGTGGCCAACATCTAAAATAAAATAAACATTGAAAAGAGAGGTCCTACCTCCAAATTTTTCTATATACTAAGTTTTTGTTCTGAATTTGACCTTCTACCCCCGGGTCAACCGTTGAGGCAACAGTGCAAAATCAGATCCTTAGGATATCCTCCTCAATCTTATGAATTTATAGTTAACAAACTTCTCATTCAATATATAAATTCTTAAGATTGAAAAGAATTTGATAACCCTTATCTTGGGTGTTTCGAAGTACTTTAGTCTTAACCCCCTCACTTCCTTTTTGACCTTTAGAGGTAAGGAGGGTTAGACTACTCACTTTACTTGAGTTTTCTCACAGTTCCATAAGCCTTCGGGCAAGGGGAAACTCTGTCCGTTATGTTTTGAAATTTGTGAAAAACCCACCTTAAATCTCTCAAAATTCAAATTTTCTTTTGAAACTTTATTCAAACTCCAGGTTGTCACATGTTACCCCATACGATCTTCTTGTGGGCTAACATATGTCAAATTTTTTTTAAGAAAATCTCTCTTTTGGCACGTATCTAGTCTCTTCATCCCATTAATGTGTGTTGGGTGATATTTTCTACCACTCAACATGCTTTGGAGGGTTGAGATTATCTTACAAGCCTTAATTTTCAAAAAAAACAAATTCTTTTGTCTTCTCCTAAATCAAATCTAATTCCAATCCGCTCTTTAATTTTCAAAAAATTTCAAATGGCTAGCAAATTAATTTTCTCCTTCGACCGAGAGCTGTTCTCAACAGTGAATAACCAAGGAAATACTATCATCTTTGGGATGGGATTCAATACCCTTGAGTTCTCCATGGACGGACACCAGATAGTTAGTTTGGATGCCAGTAAGGAAGCTCCCCCAGTGGTTGAGTTGATTGTGGGATCTGCACCTACCTTGCTAGTAGTTAATGATAAGCAGAAACAGTCTGAACCAGTTGTTGAGGTACCCATTGAAGTTAAATTTGTTTTAGAGGAAGGGTCTAGTTCTGGACTTAGCTTTGCCACTAAGAATCAGAAGAATAACTATTTGAGGAGGCTTAGGAAGAAGATCTCTAAGGCTAAGAGAGTTGTACCTTTTAAGACTTTAGCTCAAGTAGAGCATAAGGCTACTGAGGAGCTACCTATTCCTGCTTCCTCTCCCTCCTAAAGGGGAGTAGCTTCTACCCCCTTGCTTCTGCTCAAGGGGAGGAGAGGGCAACTAGGATAGCCCGTTCCCCACCATGCCTAGTCGACTACTCGACTAAGAACACTCTGAAAGAAAAGCACATCCAAAGGACAAGAACATTAAGGAACATAATTCACACCTGTGCCGCAAAGTCTGGGCAGACTAAGGAGGAGTATGTGAAGCAATTAAAGGGAGTCATCTCCCATCGCTTCCAGAAGGAGATTTTGAAAGAAGAAGTTTCTGAGACAAAGAACTTAACTCCTCTGCCTATAAGAAAGAATAAGAAGTATGTCAAACAACCTGTCACTTCCGTACTAGTTGATGGGTATCATTGGGTGCCACGCCTTCCATCCTCTAAAATGGAAGGTATTGTGTTGACTGGGTCCGAGAGAGGCCACCATTCTATTGGTAGACCCCCGGTACCCCCTCCTAAACCTGTAAGGTTGGCCCCAGTGATTGTTAAGCCAAAGGAGACTGAAATTCGAAGACCTTTAGATGTTAAAGGCAAAAGGCCTACGTCCCCTGAGTAGGAATTTGTGCCCAAAAGGACTAAGTTGAAGAACTTACCTCCACCTCCCAGACCTTCTAAGTTCATTCTTTAACTCCAACGAGTTCCAGTTACTCCTTCTCCAGTCCCAGTTGATCAAATGGATGTTCCTGTCAGTACTCCAGATGTCACAATCAATAATGTTTCTTCTGCCAGTTTAGTTCAAGATCCAGTCACCACCACCACTACTGCCCCAGTTGATGACCTCCAAGATCTGAGTGTAGTTCCTAGGCTCCCTAGTCAAGTGTCTGACGACCTTACCTTGCCAGATGTAGGAGCCATCACTTTACAAGCTCCTGCTTCACCCCTTGAGGTATATGCCCCTCACTCTATAGAGGATGCCACTCTTCTGACTGGTAGTTATGGGATAGTCGAAGAGGAGAGAACTGATCAGGATCTAGAGATGAAAGATGAACCAATTCCGGAGCCTTAGTCGGATCCTAATCCAAAGCTTACAGAAATCATCTCCATATTGGATTCTGAAGAATTGTTTGACATGGCTGAGTATAAAGGATACTTGCCCCTCGATCCCAAGTCAATTAGGATAGATCGATCGAGGAGGTAGTACAAGGGATAAGGAACATTTTGTTGAATAGAGAAGGAATGACTTCTTTTGACCCAAATCTGGATGATCTCCTTGGAGATGAAGATGATTATGTTGGTAGTATTTGTATGGTTGAAACCATGGGGTCTAACAAAGAAGCTGAACCCAACAAGCGTCGACTTGTTAGAGATGAAGATACACCTGCTGTCCAATCAGATTCAGACGAGTCAATAAAAGCTAGAGATGTAGAGCATATAAGAAACTTGGAGACTCAGCTAACAGGCATGATGTCACAAGTTAGGGAAATCCAAGAAAGGTTGGATAAATCACAATAAGAGTCCCTTAAAATCTAGCAATCAGCTCGAGAGATCACAAAAAAGGCTAAACGGGCAGAGTCTAGTTCCAAATCCCTCGAGTCAACACCTGTGATCCTTCCTTGCCCACCAGAAGCACCTCCAATTCAGCCCACAGTTTTCGCCTCCCCTCCAATTCTGCCTTAGAAAGACATTAAACAACTGATTGAGGACCAGGTAAGGGAGGCCTTAGCCCTTTCACAAGGGACTGCGTTTGTTCAAAAGGGTAGACCCTACCCCGAGGAGTATTACTCAGTTCCTTATCCAAAGGGTTTTGTGCCACCGTCATTTAAAATTTTCACCGGAGTCGAAAACCCGAGACAGCATCTGGCCCACTTCCCAGTGAGCCGTTGCAACACAGGAGGGTCAGATGCTCTACTTTTTCACCAATTTCTAAGTAGTTTGTCCGGCATTGCTTTTGAGTGGTATGCCGATCTACCCAACGATTCAGTAAGAACCTTTTGCGATCTAGAAAATCTTTTTCTAAAGAGATTTTCTAAAGCGTAACAACGCACCACTGTGGGCGATCTTGTTGTTGAAAAGCAAAAGCCAGGAGAGTCTCTGGTCGAATACATCTTGAGGTGGCGAAACCTCTCGATGAAGTGTGAACCCCAGTTGCAAGAGCAACATGCCGTGAAAATTCTTCTTAAGAACACTCATGACCCGATTGCTTTTCTCCTGAAGGGCTTCACTATTAAAATTTTTGAAAAACTTCTCAACAAGGCTAGCAATTTACAGGAAGAGGCTCCTATGATGCCATTCTTACGAGAACAGTCTGAAGATAAGAAGGGTCCTAAGTTGGTGAAAACTTTTGAGAAGAAAGCTGTGGTCTCAGCGGTTGATAAGGGGAAGAGGCCAGTGGTTAGTCAGCCTAGCACTCCACCTCCACCATAGCAACCTCAGAAGCAGCCCTTTCAGATAGTTCCTCAGCATAGTAGAAATCCTGCCTTCATCCCTTTTAGAGAGCGATTGGCAAAGCCTTATCCATTTAAAAGAGAGTCAGTTAAAAAGATTTTCAAGAGTTTGTTAAAGAAGCCGGATTTCCAGTTACCAGAGGCTAGGAGACCAGAGGATGAAAGTAAGAAAGAGGATCCTAAATACTGCCCGTACCACCGAATGCTCAGTCATCCACTTGAGGATTGTGTTGTGTTCAAAGATTGACTCGAGAGGAACTACATTCAAGGTAATATTATAATTCCTAAAAAGTATTTGGTGGATCAAGAAAAGGCCTCAGTCAAAACTATCTCAGGTAATCTTCTTAACTCTTCTCTTTCAGTCGAAAATGGTTGGGACATTGCTTTATCCCGGGCATTTAAAAAGTCGATTAACAAATTTTTTCGTCTTTCTCAATAGCTGAATACGATAGCCCAGGGCCCGATGTGGGAAGTTGACCTGGAACCTTCGCAGAAGGATGTTAAGCCACTTCCCTCTCTAGTAGTCATAGGAACTACTGTGAAAAATGTAAAAGAAAAGAAAGATGAATTTGTAGAGATGAAGTGTGTCCATGAGAGATGTATTAGAGTGGCGGATGGTGGTGTGAAAACCCTTTCCCCTCTCTTGTTATATGACTTTTACTTTGCCCCATCAAAGGCAAAGGGTCAAAGATGAATAAAAACATCATTTTACCTCTGGCTTGATGATTAACCATAAGTCTGAAGTACAATCTGATGATTCACTTATTTTAAATCAAAATTCTGGTGAAGTAAATCTCAATGTCAAACAAACCGACCCTCCCGAGTCGACCACTCAAGAAGATGTCGAATGCGAAACCTTATCAGAGAGTGATTTCCCCCAGTTTAACTTTCAGGGAAGTTCTATCGAGATAGACTTTTCAGATTCTGACTCTCTTTCGGGAAATAACGACCTGTTGCCCACGGTAACTGTAGATACTACTCTAGTTTGCCCACCTGAGGATATCGAGCAGGTGGAACTTCGTGGCGGTAAAGTCTTACCCCACAGGTTTCCTCCACAGGAGAAAGGCAAGTAATCCATCTTCGAAGATCTAAATCAAAACTCCCCTCAACAATCTAACTTTTCTTTAATTCCTCCAAGTTTCGAGTATGTCATTCATAAAGTTGATTATAATGTCCTTTCCCATTTTAGGAAGCTGCCAGCCAAATTAAGTATTTATGACGCCCTCCTTCTTTCTAAAGAAATGAGGGAGTATTTAATCAAGGCACTTCTCGATCTTGAGATTTGCCTAGCCCAATTGGCTTCGACTTCAAAAGATGAGGCACTTTACTTTGAATAGGTCCTTGGAGTTACTTTTTCAGACGAAGACTTACTCTTGGGAACTACCGACCATAATCGTCCCCTTTATATTACTATAGATGTGGGAAATTACAAGCTGTCAAGAGTCCTCGTTGATCCGGGTGCATCGATCAACGTAATGAACATAAAGACCCTCGCTTACCTCAGAGTTGATACTAGTAAGCTTTCAACTGATAAGTTGGAGCTTCGTGGGTTCAACGAGAAATGCGAGAGAGCTTTAGGTTCAATCACTTTGCTCTTACAGATAGGAGAATTGAGAACTGAAGCTAAGTTTCATATAATTGATTCAACAACATCCTTTAACACACTCCTAGGTAGACCTTGGATCCACGAATATAGAATGGTTCCATCTACCCTACACCAATGCGTCAAGTATCAACGAGACGGCATTGAACATGAGATTAAGGGTGATCTGCAACCATTCTCTATTCAAGAAATTTGGATCTACGAGGATACAGCATATTTCATATGAAAAGGGTCCTCGTCTCGTTCTAAGTTTGAGATCAAGATTGAGGAGAAATTGGCTGGACAAAAGTCCAACCAAGAAAAAGAAAAAGATGAAATCATCCATCAAGAAGAGATACAGTCGAGTAGTGAAGATGATTTTGATATCGTTGTCCTTAGGCCTCCAAACAAATTACCTCAAAGAGGTGGGAGGATGGCCTTAAGGGCACGAGGTCGGAGTCGTACTTCATTGGATAAGAGAACAACACCGGTATATATTGACCCGGAATCAGATTCTGATAGTGAACCAGAAAATTGAGGTGTTGCTTTCTCTCTCAACTATAAGAATATAAACACTCCTTCAAAATTTGATCTCACCTTAGACTAGGACAGTGACTCTGAGGTAGAGAACTCGAAGGATAAAAGTGACAAGCCTGAATTAACAATGTACGAAAAGCTCAGTAGAAGGATTGAGGCCCTTTCCCTGACCCAACTGTCAGCTGGCAGGATTGCAAGGTTAGAAGTTAAATTGGCCCCTATCCTAAATGGTGAAGTAAAGAAAGTCCAGAAATTCTTTCCTGACTCCTCCTCCACAAGGGATGAAGGTGATGTAACCCTTGAGGAGACACATTTTAATGAATTAATGGAATTACCTTTCGGCTACTTCCCTGTCTATGTGAAAAATACTTTTTCCAAAGGTCCTATACCGTATCGATGGACTAAGGGTCAAGCCAGATACCATGAAAATATTTGGCAAACCAAGATCAAGAAAAATCCAATGGCTGGTATTGGCTTTGGAACCGTTAATTCATTTGATGACGATGAATACTGCTTAATGATAGCTTACCATTTTGAATCTCCAAATGTCCCTACAGATCCAATCTGTCCGTTGGATGGGCTCTGTTTGGAGACTTTAGACGATCCCGATGAACTTCAAGTTCGGGATGCACCCCCTGAATTTGAAGAGGAAATTAAATCAATGGTCGACGAGTTAAGATAAATTAACCTAGGAACTGACAATGACCCCCACCCTACTTTTATAAGTACTTTACTGAACGAAAATGAGACCCATGATTTAATTCAATTGTTGTCTGAGTTCAGGGATTGCTTTGCATGGACATACGACGAAATGTCGGGTTTGTCTGCTGAGGTAGCGATCCACAAACTTGGAGTTCGGCATAATGTCAGTCCTGTTAAGCAAGCTCCCTGACGCATGCACCTAGAGATTGAGCAACAAGTCATTTCCGAAGTTAAAAAATTGGCTGAAGCTGGGTTCATCCGAGAGGAACAATACCCCTCTTGGGTGGCTAGTGTCGTGCCAGTTCGAAAAAAAAATGTTCAGATTCGAATTTGCGTCAACTATAGGGATCTGAATAAGGCATGTCCTAAAGATGAGTTCCCTCTACCCATATCAGAACTCATGGTGGATATTGCCTCCTCGCATGCTATTCTCGTTTATGGGCGGCTCATCTGGTTATAACCAAATCAAGATGGCCCCATAAGATAAGAGAAATACTGCATTCAGAACCCCTATAGGGATCTTTTGTTATAAGGTGATGTCATTTGGCCTGAAGAACACTGGGGCAACCTACCAGCGGGCCATGACTCATATCTTTGATAACTTAATCCACAATCAAGTCGAGTGTTACATTGATGACCTAGTTGTCAAAAGTAAGGTCAAAGAGGTTCACCTATATGATTTAAGAATTGTATTTGAACGATTGCGCCGCTACGATTTGAAAATGAACCCCTTGAAATGCGCCTTCGGCGTCACTTCAGAAAAATTCTTAGGATTCGTAGTGAGGCACCGAAAAATTGAGATCGACCCTGCTAAAATTGAAGCCATCTTAGATATGTCATATCCTAAGAGTCTTACTCAGTTAAGATCTTTACAAAGTAGATTGGCATATATAACAAGGTTTATTTCTAATCTTTCCAAGAGATGCCAACCCTTTCTATCCTTGCGAAGAAGGATACTAAATTCGTGTGGGACGAGAAGTGCCAAAATGGCTTTGATAACATCAAACAATACCTTTCCAATCCGCTAGTTCTAGCCTCGCCGATTCCAGGAAAACCGTTGATCCTCTATACTGCAGCCCTAAATGAATCCTTAGGCGCCCCATTAGCTCAAGTCAACGTCGAAGGGAAAGAGAATGCTCTATACTACCTTAGCCGAAGACTTCTTCCTACTGAAATTCGATACCCACCGATTGAGAAGCATTGCCTTACTTTAGTTTTTGCCACTCAGAAACTGAGGCAGTACCTGCTATCCCATTCGATCAGTTTGATTTCTAAAGTTAATCCTTTGCAGTATCTTATGACTCGACCTACGTTGTCCGGACGCTTGGTTCGTTGGTCTATAATACTACTCTAATTTAAGATTACTTTCATTCCCCTCTGTGCTGTAAAAGGACAGGTCGTTGCTGACTTCCTGGCGGCCCACCCGCTACCGGCACTCTCCTTTGAATGATGATTTACCCGATAAACAAGTCATGAGTTTGAGGAAGTCTGGAGAAGTCATCTGGGAATTATATTTTGATGGTGCAGCATCCTCTCATCGGGATGCAACCCAATAATCTACAATCCCCGGATGATGCACTTTTTCTACCATTTGTCAGAGCCCTGCATGAATAATGAGGCTGAATATGAAGCTCTGATAACCGATTTGGAACTTGCAATTTTAATGGAAATTAAAGTGATTAAGATCTTTGGTGACTCTCAATTGGTGATTAATCAAGTTGCGGGAACCTATAAGGTCTTGAATCCTAATCTTTCAAAATACCACCAGTACACCCTTCACTTGCTTGAACAAATTCCTATCGTGACTCTGTATAGGGTTCCCTGTGGAAGCAATTCTGCGGCGGATGCTTTAGCAAAACTCGCAAAGGAATTCGCATGCCCAGAGAAAGATTCCATCCCTATAGATATTGAGGGTCGTAAAGCTCTCTCTCCTATAGATTTGAAATATATCAGTAAGAAACCTCTTCAAATCCTTTCTGCCTCTTCGACGACTGAAGAAGAAGGCAATTGGAGACGACCTTTAATTGATTACCTTCAAGAGGGAAAACTTCCCCAGGATAAATCTCTCTCCAACCAGATTAAGAAACGTGCCCTATCTTATGCACTAGTCAACAATTCACTGTACCGCCGATCATTCGATCAGATGTGGCTACGTTATTTAGACAAATGGGAAGCCTTGAAGATCGTTAATGAAGTTCATTCAGGACTATACGATGCACATCAATCTGGTTCAAAGATGAAACTGAGAATCAAAAGACTTGGGTACTACTGGCCTACAATGATTGACGATTACATAAATATTTAAAAGCACTGTCATCAATGTCAGGTCCATAGTGTGGTTCTACATCAGCCGCCTAATGTGTTGCACCCTACGATAGCTTCATGGCTCTTTGAAAGTTGGGGCACGAATGTTATCGGGCCGATTGACCCCCCTTCTTCGAGAGGTCATTGTTTCATATTAGCTACGACTGATTACTTTTCAAAGTGGGCGGAGGCAATTCCCCTGCGCAATGTAACATCCCACCATGTGTTAAAGTTATTTTGTAACCATATTGTATATCAATTCAGCGTACATATCCGATAATGGGTCCACGTTCAAGTCTACAAAAATCAATAGTTTCGTACGACGCCAGAACATTGATTAGAGATACTAGACGATCTATTACCCCCGGGCAAATGAATTGGCTAAGAGCTTCAAAAAAAACTTTGGTTCAAATCATTAAAAAGACCCTCAATGATAACAAACGGCAATGGGATGAGTGGTTGGTGGAGGCTTTGTGGGCTTACCGCACAACTTATAGAACCCCAACCAAATCAACTCCGTTTGCACTAGTGTATGGATCTGAGGCCGTCTTACCCTTAGAGATACAAATCCCTTCACTCAGAATTGCAGTTCAGTATCAAATCACGAATGTACAAAATGCAAAACTGCGGTTAGAAGAACTCGAAGGCCTTGAAGAGCGACGTCTCCAAGCTCAACAAAGTTTAGAGTTGTATAAATCTCGAATTGTTCAAGATCTTAACAAGTTAGTGCGACCTAGGACCTTCCAAATAGGAGACTTGGTGTTGGTTCTTCAGAGGCCTATCTTAACCCACCGAAAGTTGGGAGGCAAATTTGAACCAATTTGGGAAGGACCCTTCGTTGTAGAGACTGTCTACGAAGGAGGCTCGTATCAGCAAGTGGATTGTAAAGGAAATCACCCAATGTTACCTATTAACGGGCGATTCCTTAAGAAGTACTATGCTTGATGTAACTCATTTCGTTAATCAATAAAACTTTCCTTTCCCTTGACTTGCAATTTTGATTTAGTTCCTTATGCTCTCTTTTACTTTTTAATACTTCCGTGTTCTCCTTAAGGTTGGATCCTTCCTTCCCTTAGGATTAGACTCGCTAGTGGTGGAGTACGCCCTCTATGGCACCATCCTAGTTTGCCTGTTTTGATCCGCTGTGTGGAGCAAGTTTCCTCCACACATGACCATCACAATTAATTTGTCTATTAGGAGTAAGTCTTCTATCAGCATCCTATAGGCCTAAGGTTGGGTGAAGCCCTTCCTTAGACCCAAGGTTAGTTATTCCCTATCATGGTTTCCCCATTAATTTACCTATTAGGAGTAAGACTTCTATCAGCATCCTATAGGCCTAAGATTGGGTGATGTCCTTCCTTAGACCCAAGGTTAGGTATTCCCTATCATGATTTCCCAGTTAATTTGTCTATTATGAGTAAGTTTTCTATCAGTATCTTATAGGCCTAAGGTTGGGTGATGCCCTTCCTTAGACCCAAGGTTAGGTATTCCCTACCTTAGTTTCTCAGTTAATTTGCCTATTAGGAGTAAGTCTTCTGTCAGCATCTTGTAGGCCTAAGGTTGGGTGATGCCCTTCCTTAGACCCAAGGTTAGGTATTCCATACCTTGGTTTCAAAGTTAATCTGTCTATTAGGAGTAAGTCTTCTATCAGCATTCTCTAGACCCAAGGTTAGGTATTCCCTACCTTGGTTTCTCAGTTAATTTGCCTACTATGAGTAAGTCTTCTATCAGCAACCTATAGGCCTAAGGTTGGGTGATGCCCTTCCTTAGACCCAAGGTTAGGTATTCCCTACCTTGGTTTTCTAGTTAATCTGCCTATTAGGAGTAAGTCTTCTATCAGCATCCTGTAGGCATAAGGTTGGGTGATGTCCTTCCTTAGACCTAAGGTTAGGTATCCCTACCTTGGTTTCCTAGTTAATCTGCCTATTATGAGTATGTCTTCTATCAGCATCCTATAGGCCTAAGGTTGGGTGATGCCCTTCCTTAGACCCAAGGTTAGGTATTCCCTATCTTGGTTTCCTAGTTAATCTGTCTACTATGAGTAAGTCTTCTATCAGCATCCTGTAGACCTAAGGTTGGGTGATGCCCTTCCTTACACTCTTAATATTCTATTCAAAATTTTCATTCGGTCAACACCAATGTGTGCAGCAGAAGTTCCATCTACTAATAACATTGGAGGTCCATTTATTGACCTTATTTTTTTATGAGGTCACTCTTAACTCCTCCCTGAGTCATAAATCCTAGGATCCTCCTAATTCCTAGCCCTTAGGCTCAATCCAAATCTTAACTCAATCCAAACCCAGAACTCTTAGGCTAAAGACTTAGGTCCTCAAGCCCTTTCTAGGTGATTTTTCTTTCACCTTGAAACCCTGTCAATTGACATCTGATTCAGGATCTATTAATTTCACATTGATGTGACATGTCTCTAGTGTAAACCCTCCAAATTTGAGCTCATTTGGAGGACTCTAACCCTACAAACTTAATCCAAATCCAAAGGTTGCAAAACCTTCAAATATTTACAATCAATGACACTGGACCTTTCACCTAATGGAATTTGACCTTGGAGCCCCCTCCAAACCCTTTGACCATCTCCAATACCTTGATTTTAACTTATTAAACAATAGTCTACATCTTCCCATATTCAATTTGGCCCCGAATTTACTCAGGGCCAAATTGACCAAAATGCCCTTTAAGGGAATTTTTGGACTTTTGGCCTAGACTTGACTTGATTTGATCATCAATCTTTGAAACCTCTCTAAAGTGTTTCCAATTGACCTTTGGAACCCCTTTGACCCAACTCCTAGCCCTTGGTCAACTTGGTTGACCAAGTCAACCAAGTTGACCAAATGGCCCATACACCTTAAACCACCTAATCCACTTGACCAAGATTATCCCAATTCCCTTTGAACCCAAGGGGTGACTCCTTGGGTACCAAAGAGACCCCTCTTGGAGACCCAAGCCTTGGGCTCAATTGCGTTAGCCTTTTGGCCTGACCCAAGTGACCAAAGAGATGTCTCCTTTGAACCATCTCTCAACCTTAATCAAATTGAATCCAAATCAAGATGTCATTAGGTCCCCCTTGACCCAATGCACCTTTCTTGACCATTCGAGCCTTTGGGCCCACTTAGGTCAAGAGTTAGGCTAACCCAAAGTGCCCAAAACCACTTGGGATTGAGCCAATTTTTGTCCTAAGTCAAATTCAACTTAACCAACACTTCCATTGGGTCTCCCTTGACCTAATGCACCTCTTTTGACCAGCCCAGCATCTGGGCCCACTTTGGTCAAGAGTTAAGCTAACCCAAAAGTGCCCAAAATCACTTCGAATTGAGCCATCTTGCCCTATGCCAAATTGAACTTGATCAACACCTCTATAGGTGGCCCTAGGTCCAATACACCTTCTCCAGCCAGCCCATGCCTTAGGCTGACTTGGGTCACATTTTAGGCTAGTTCAAAATAGCCAAAACCATATGGACCCGAGCCATGAACCCAATTTCCACTTGTATTGGGTGCACCAGACCCAGACCCACCTCCTACATCAAGCCCAGGGCCTGGCCTGACTTGGGTTGAGCCCAAATCAACCCGAATCCAGCAGATTTGGATCAACCCGAGCCATCCTTAAACCTAGATCAAATTAAACCCAATTGTCACCTGCATTGGGTGGACTAGACCCAAACCTATCTCCCATATCAAGCCCAGCGTCTGGTCTGACCTGGGTTGAGCCCAATTCGACCCAAACCGAGCAGGTATGGGTCTAACCGAGCCACCAGATCAATTTAAACCTCCCTTGGCCCAATTGAGCTCACCCTAGACTCCAGCATGTCCCCATCGTTCTTTCCAGGTCAACCCAACCTAAACCCCGGCCGGTGGCGATCGGAACCAATGGAGAACAAACTCGCCATTCAATTCAGATGTTTCAAATCGTTCCCCAGAGCTCCTTCGACCTCCCAGCATCTTCCTCTACCTTCCCAAGCCATTCCTTCGATCCATTCGAGCGAACTCCGGTGAAAGCTCTCGGCGTCCCGCTCGAAGTCGTACCTCTGGCCATCCTCCAGTCCCAACATCTGAAGGAGCTATGCTCGCCATCACCTCCTAAAGCTTCCTAATAGAGCAGCTCATCCGTTGAGACTGTCTCTGCGGTAATCTCTCCATCCCAAGCTCCCTAGCTAGGTAGTCCGGTCAAGTGTGAAGGAAACCTTCACCTCAACGGATTTCCACAATTAGATTGAAGGTTTCCTCTGTCCTGATCCTCCCTATGAAATTTTGTCAAAATTCACCGACGGGATCATCCGGATCACGCCGGAGAAGCTTCACGGTCTTGGGTTCGCACGGGAGGTTGAAGATGAAATTCTGGCCGTTGATTCCAATCAACGGCGCGGATTAGATCCCGCGATCTCAGATCCCACTTAATCCTATCCGTCCGATCCTCCATTCGACGGCTACGGTTAATCCAATCGTTATCCGGTCAGCGCCAATGATTGCCCCGCCAATCACGACGCACCGCGTGTAAAGCGCCGACTGAATGTGTAATGGTCAGATTAAATTTTATAGGAAATTCATGGAAACTTCAAAAATTAATATCTACCTGCACACTTGGCCAAATTAGGTGTTCTTACGCTCAATGGAAAGGTATCAGGGAGACCTACAGAAGCCCTATGATTCCGGGTCCTAATTGCATCTGCGTTAAGTTTAATTTCAGTTTGAGTGTTATTTCAATTTTGTAATTATAATTTAATTTCAATTCCCCATGACCTAAAACTTTGGGAGATTGAATTTGAGCATGTCCCTGAAATGCCCAAATTTTATCTCCCCTGTTTGAGATGTTTAAGGGCACTTTCCCTTAATTTTGAGTTTAAGAGTCATGGGTTGACCCTTAAAATCAAAATAGGAATCAAACCTTTCCAATAGGATTTAGGGTGTGATTTTCTGTGTGATGATGATGTGTAGGATAGGGAGTTTAGAGCCAGTGATTTTGCCCCAATCCAAGCTTAGGATAGCTCACTAGGATTTTCTCAATGTGACTTAGAGTTCACCTTAGGTGGCTTGGTTAGCCACCTTAGACTATTCCATTTAAGTCCAAATTTGGTGTGTTTAGGCCTTGGGATGAGGTGATCCCATGGTCCAAATTTCATCAGGTTTGGAGCTCATTTGGTCCACCAAATAGGAGACATAGTACTCCCTTGCTAGAATTACCCTTTAGCCTTAATAATATTTTAATAAATCAAGCTTAATTCCTAAAATTCCTTAAAATACCTCTAACTGACCCTAATTGATCTATTAATCAGTAGAAATTCAAATCCTATTAATTTAGCTTTATAAACCACTTTAATTTAATTTTAATAAAAATCAGTCTTTAATAAGTATTAATTAATTAAAAATCATTAAAAATTCAAAAAAAATCTTTAAACTCTTGTTAATCTCCCCTTAGATCATTTCTGATCTTTGAGGTTGATTTCAAGAAGTTTAGAACTCATTTGGGTTCAAATCATTAAAAGGGACCCTTGAATTAAGTTAATTAGAAAATTCTAGTAAATACCCTAACTTGCAAAATTCATTAGAAATTGTAGAAAATTCTAAATCAATCAAACTCAGTGGCTAATGACTCATATTAAAATCTAGTGTTTTCTAAAAAATATCATACCCCCAAAATCTTGTCAAAGTCAAAAAGTCAACATTTTGGTTAACCTTAGGTCAAAACGGGTTAAAACTTCTAAAAATCATGACTTTTGATAGGAAACTCCAAATTGAGTGTGCCACCTGTCTAATAACTCATAATTAGATCTAGTATTTATTAAAAATCTGGAATCCTTAAGATTAACTCTAATTTTAAAAATCAAATTTTGACCCCTTAGTTAGCATATCCGGATAACCTCCAAAATTCATTAACTCTCTCAAACTTCAGAATTCTCCTAATAGGTGAATAAAACTCTTAACCAATCCTTTAAAATCAGTAAACAACTCCCCTTAATAATAATCTACCCCTCTTAATTTCAACAAATTTAAATTAACTTAATCAACCCCGATTGCTACTGGGTAACCCAGGTCTACTAGGCTATTAGCATAGCCCCAAGGAATGTGAAATAAATTTCACGGCCTCGGTGTGAAACAAAGGTAGTAATCAATTAACCCTTAAAATACATTTAAATAAAATTCTTATTATATTAACATTTAAACTTTAATCTAAATTCTCTTTTAAGCCTTAACAAACTCAGAATTTTTAGATAACTTTAACTAATCACCCGACCTAGGATCTACCCCAGCCACACGACCTTTTACACACACTGTAGATGGTTTGCTAGGATAACCAACTCTAGATCTAGGTTAGGATGATATTTACTTTACCGCTGTGTGCCGAATTTTTCATGATTTTACTGCATGTTGTGGATGAAATTGCTTTGCTGTGTCTGTTTACTTTTTCTGCAATATGTGGATGGTTGATGTGTTTGGCTACTAAACTACCCCTAGGATAGGTACGATCTGGATGTTCATACAGTTTTCTGCAGATAGCCACGCTCATGCAGGGTAATAAAAAGGGGGCTAAATCAATAAAAAAATATCAATTGTTATAAATGCTTGCACATGTGCTTTAGCTGCTAAAGCCCCCAAATAAAAAGAGCGTGGCCAATATGTTTACTTTCTTTTCTGCATATATATAACTGTTTGGGAATAAATATATCTTGATTTATTAACTGCTTAAGATAACCTTGCAGGAGAGCCTAGAATTTTGATTTGGTATAAATATAATTTCAATAAGTGTTAAGTGTTGTGAAAGTTAGATTTTGAGTTGGGATACATATGTTCAAAGTTTGGACTCTGAAGAGAAAAGGACACCCCTTAAGGGAGTGGCCCTTTTCTATTTAGAGATTTAAATTTGGATCATTTATTTCCTACCCAAAGAGGAAAGAGTGGTCTTCCCCTCAAAGGAAGTGTCATCTTATTCATTTGGATAGTCTACTACGAAGAATCCAAGGAGCCTGAAGGAGAATAGATTGAAGAATTGAAGACAGAAAGTATCACATTTAAAACTACTTGATCACTACTAGGTTTAGAATCCGGATTGTTGTCAGTGATGCCCGACCACTTTACTTTTTGCAAAATTCTAATTTGTAATAAGCAAGGCAACTTTGCCTATGGACATTTATTAATTAATTCGTTTATACTTGATGTGTTGAAATGATTGCCTCTAGGATTGCCTGCTTTTTCTAGCTTTTTGGCGTTTGTGTGCCGCTTTTGTTTTCGCCTAGATATGTGAGACTGTGAGAGTGTGAAAATTTGTATACTCGTAATCTTAAAATTTAAAATTTTAGTGAGTATAAATAATATAGAAAGATAACGAATTTAGGAAATTAGCCAGGGATCGACCCCAGGGTCGTATGCAAATTTCGGCATTACTCTTTCCTTGATTTAGACCCTTCCCCGCCTACGGGTAGAGTCCGGATAGTCTGACTTATGAGGACGAGGTGCTGGACCTGGGGAAACCCAGTCTTCTAAAAAATTATTTTCTAAGCTATTTTTAAAATTTCAAGCATACTTGATTTGAAGTTGTCAACTAGCACGCATCACATTAGAAACAAATTAAAAGAGTCCAAATTTTAATTGCATTAGTACTTAGAATTTTACACCCAACATAAGTCAAAGGGGTCAATTAGGGAAATCTCTAGATGTCGGCCCCAACTCTCCGAAACCTTTAAATAAAACGTCCCTACCACTTTTTCATAAAAGACCAGACTCATCTCTTTTAAATCGATTAGGTGGTTAGCTGGCTCCCTAATCCAGGCCGGGGTAAGTTCAGGTTCTGCACTGCATTAGTTAGGTTCGAACGACTGTGGTCCAGTGTCCAAATTAGATTTAGAATCCAGTGCAGATTTTTGATTTAATCCTTCACTATTTTTTTTATTTACAGAAAATTTAATGAGTTTTCTTATTTAAAACCACTACATTCTCTATCTACAAAATACTTCAGTAGTTTCCCTGAATAACTTATTATAAGAAATCACTTGTTGAAGTCATTCTGTTGTATAGTTTTTTTCTTATCATTTTAAGGTTACATGTAAAACTCTTTTTATTTCATATTATAAAAGCTTTTTTAGGCTAATAAACTCTAAAATTTTGAGTATAGCATTTATAATTTTTCTTTATTTATTTTAATATTAGCCAATAGTGAAGACCAAAACATAACACAAATTGTTGAAACTTTTGAAACAAGCAAAGAGAAAACTTTGGTGCTGCGATTGAAATCAAAATAAAAATTGAGTTTTAAAACTTTAATCCAAACTAATTAAGTCTATTTTTTAACTATTACATTCTTCATCGAATACTACTCCAAGCAGGCAAGCAATCTCTAGCACAATCATTCCTTAATTATCTTTTTTTTTTTTTGTACATTCATTTAAGTATTCTCATTTTTGCCATACTTAGTTTAGTTTTCATTATCGATGATTTTTTTTATCTTCAAAACTTATATCATACAACATAGACAACTTGATTGCAGTTTATAAAATTTATTTTTATTTGAATGTTCCACCTAGAAACCACCTCTGCCTTTGCCTCCTCCAGTTGATTCATCTTGACTATTGTAGGGACCAAACCTTGTTGAGGTCCCCACACTATAATATTTTACCAAATAAGCACCCATATATTCCTATAACTAATTCTCTTTGTAACCATATTTGTTAACGGCGAATAGCATGCCACGGCACAAAGGTCACTTTGAAACCATGGAGCATAGTGCACGGTGCGACGACGCGCGCCATTTTGAATATTTTTTTTTTTTTTTTTTTTTTTTTTTTTTTTTTTTTTTTTTTTATTTTTTTTTAATTTTTTTTTACGCGCCATTTTGAATATGACATAAACTATATATGAATTATAAAATAATAAGCATGAATATGAAATATCATTAAACTGAAAGATAAACTATCATAATAATAAAAGATAACTATAGTCATATATGTTCAAGTAAACAACACCCAAATATCTCATAATTCAAAATATTACAATCATTTTTTAAAGGTCAATGATTTTATAAGAATTTAATCTACTCTTCATGGGAATCGTCATCATCAACAAATATCACAAAAATTTCATTATCTCATTAGCATGATGTTCTACTTCATAGTCCTATTCATCACCCTCATTCTCATTCTCAATATCAACAGTATCATGCCTAGATGAAGATTCCTTTTCTTTCCCTTCAGATCTTTCCCAAATGTTGTGGCTTTTATCATAAATATCACTAGCCTTAGCAACACTTATCCAAGTTAAATCTTCTTCAATATTTTGGATGGTCAAGCACCTAGAATATCATCTGTAATCCACATCAAAATCATCTCCTTTATCAAGGTTTGAAATTTGATGTTTCATTAATCTGTTCTTTTAGATCTTTTTTTTTTTTTGCAACATGGATGCCTTAATTTCAGATTTTACATGTTTGGGACAATTAGAGCAAGGTCTACCATTCCTAAAACCCTCAACTAGATATTGTTTGTGGCGTGTAATTCTTCTTTTATTATTTTGCCACAAAAAATACATGTGAGATAGTTGTTATCGGATTCATTTGTCAGTATTGTATATTTCCATGATAGATTTATTTTAAAGATTGAATTGAATCTGACATTTTATGATCACCTAAAACAAGCAAATTCAAATAAATAAAATTTTAAAAAGATTTGTCATTAGGGAACAACCATATCCATTAGAATTAGATGAATAAAATTAATGTAAACTTGTAAAAGATTTGTGGAAACATTAACAAAAACAAAAACTCGAAATAACAAGTACAAACAATGACAAAATAACAAGCAAAGTTAGAATCAATTAGCATAAAAGGGCCAATAAAACAGAATGCCACGTGTTGTTAAAAATACATAGGAAGCAGATGTTGGCATACTTGATATTTGATATCACCTTATATTTAAGATACCTTTTTATTTTAAGAAGTGAATGCGACTGTAAGATGGAAGTCTTACTTCTTCAAATAACACTATGGGTTGATAAATTTCCGCTCAAATGGGCGGCACCCCATCTAAAGCACAAGAGATCATCTACATTCAAGCACCAAAATAATAATTGTAAAGTCCCCAAAACTAGTTTCTCTTGTGTAGCTACTTGAATGCTTCAACATTGGGGTTTAAAAAAAAAAACCCTCATCACTTATGGGAGCTGCTCATTATAGATCAGCTAATACCAAGATCTCCAACTGAAAAATACATTCTTCAATCCACCTCTAGAAATTTATAAGAATAAAATCCAACCAAAAATATTTTATCATACAATTCAATAAATCTCGAATGTCTTTATAATAGCTCAAGCGCTTGCACACGAAGAACAAAGGAACATTTAGAACCCGCCTGAAATCACAGGCAGTATAAAGAATGAAGCACTAGCAATTGACTGTTTGACTCATCTGAGATAGACCATCAAACTTACAGTCTTATTTCAATAAATCTCCATGAAAAACCAATAGCTTCATCACAACAATAGTCAAACAAACTATCAATCCATTCAGATCTAGTTCTAAAGTGCAAATCATATCACATCTTAAAGAGATCAGCTAATATGGCTCCTAATAAATGGCTAGCTCAAGAAAAAACTACTACCAACAAAAATAAAAGGTCAGCTCAACAGCAATGTACTTGATTGATTGAGGGGCCTCCGACGAAAACAAAGCGGGATCAGGCGATGCTCATGCGTGAATGACGGCATGTTGAATCAGGCGACTCATACCTGAACAAGGTTGTGCGGACTGCGGAACCAGGCGAAAGCTCGTGCATGAACAGGTAGCGTGCGAAATCAGACGTGCGGACTGCAGAACCCGTCATTTCTCTTCTCTTTGTGCATGAACAGTCCGGGAGGTGAGGTTTGTGAACTTAAGGCAATGGATGAGCAATCTAATATTTATCAAGTACTTTTAATATATTTAAAAATTAAAAAATAAATTTTTAGGTCTTTTTCTATCTTTCTTAACATAAATCAAATCTAATACATCTATTTTCCAACCAAATCATTAGTAGGCTCCTATTTTATGTCACCAAATCATCTAAGGCCGCTCCCTCTAATCTTATCTTTCATTGGAGCTATTTCAACATTTTCACGTATATGCCCATTTTGTATCCTATTTCTTGTTCACCTCCATAATCCAGCCAAAACAGAAGAGAATATATATATATATGTTAAATCATTACCTGTCGAGGCCATCCCGATATCCTGCGCTGAATGATCGCAAATCTCGCTCAAATCCAATCTGCAGTCTGCAATGCGTCGATTCTTCCTGTCACTCACATGCGGAGATCTGATCTGTTCGCATTGTTAAAAGCCCGGCGAATGAAGACCTCGGCTTGTCCTCTCGTTAACAACTCATCCAGCAAGCCTTCGATCTCCTCCTTCATACCTCATCCTCTGCTCCCTTCGATCTCCAACTGCAAAACTCAAACCCGCAAGCCTCACGACCTGAGCTTTCCTGCTTCGACCGAGTCCAATTAGGACCCCGTAGCCACCTCCGATCCCCTATCACCTGCTTCTCGACCTTCCTCCCTTCTCCATCTCATACGACCTAGCCGAACCATCCGAGATCCCATCGCCGCTTCCATTCGCAAAGCCAATGCTTCTTCCCATATCTATTCAAGCCGACCAAACTCCACCTTGCTACAGAACCCTAGCTGCTTAACCTCACTGTCCCAATCACAGGTCAACCCAATTCCAACCATATCCACCGCAAGACTTAGCCAAATTGAGCTCTAGCCTTGCCCGACCCCCTGGTTTCTCCAGCCCAGAGAGAGAGAGAGAGAGAGCTTTATCCCTACCCCCTCGGAATTTTTATTGCGTCCTCCCACTTGACGTAGAGATACATCCTCCCACCGTCAAAAAACTCGGTTTTTGCTCGGTATTACTAGGTATTATTTGATAATAACAAGGAATATCATCATGTGAAGACCAATACCGAGTTAGACCGAGCTGTACCGAGCAATACCGAGCAATACAAAAAATACCGAGTTCTTTCTAGGAAAAACTAGGTATTTTTTTGTATTGCTCGGTATAGCTCGGTATAACTCGGTATTGGTCTTCACATGATGATATTCCTCGTTATTGTTTGGTATTGCTCAGTATTTGCTCGGTATTTTCATTTTTTAGCGCGAATTTAGCTCTGGGAGGACGTATCTCTACGTCAGGTGGGAGGACGCAATAAAACTTCCTACCCAACGTCCCTTCCGCCATATCCGCAGCCCCGATTTCTCTATCCCAGGCCCGACCCTCTCTTTTGCAAACAATTATTACGTCCTATGACCCGCCAATAACATGTCGCCACATGCTCTTACTCTTTACCGTGCGGTCCGACGACTTGACCCGGAACGGAACCCAGGAATGCTATGTTCGCGATTTTCTCAGTAATGCTCGGTATTTGCTGGGTATTGCTTTGAAAAAATGAGAAATACCGCTCTGTAAAGATCAATACCATGCAAATACCGAGTTGTACCGAGTTTTTTTACAACTCGGTACAACTCGGTACAACTTGGTACAACTCAGTATTTGCTCAGAATTTGCTCGGTATTGCTAGGGATTTGCTCGCTATTGCTAGGTATTGCTAGAAAAAACTCGGTACAACTCGGTATTTGCTCGGTATTGGTTATTTTCGAGCAAAATCGACCAATACCTAGCAATACCGAGCAATCTTGGGTCCGTTCCGGGTCGGATTGTCGGGGCGCGCGGTAAATAATGAAAACGCGTGGCACTATTCTACTGGCGGCCAAACGTAGAGTTGCGTGCGTTCACCGGACCAAATAAAAGTTCCTCTTTTGCCGTGAAATCCATCAGGTCCCCTCTCTCTATTTTTTTATTATTATTCATGTAAATTATAATTAATATTAATTTTAATTTTAATGTTATATTGCTAATAGATAGTATTGTGTAACTTTATTATTATATATTACAATTAATTTTAGTATTATAAGCAAGGCTTTGAAAACCGGACCGGTCAATGAACCGGAAGGAGAGGTTAGCGGTTTGATGGTTCAACTGGGGTTGAACCGGGGTTGAACCGGATGACGTAATAAATATTTATTATATTTAAATATTATAATAAAATCATATACACAAATTAAAACCCAAGGTAAAAAAACTACAACATAAAAAATGCAAGGTAGAAAACTATGTCAGATAAAAAACTACATGGTAGAAAACAGCAAGCAAAGCTTTCTTTTTCAACTTACTGCAAAAATTCTCAAACAAGTAGAACTCTCGGCCGGGCTTCATCCACCTTCAGATACCTTTCTCATTCCCCCATATGGCCATATAAATAGTAGAAGAAAAGAGAGATGAAAAATAAGTAAATAACCGAAAAACACAGAGATCGAAGGGAAAAAGATAAAAATAATAGATCAGTTAAGTGCAATGGGCATCATTCAGCTCACGAGGCTCACATTCGCATTCCCTCTTCCTAACAAAATCTAATCATTCCGTTCGGCACCAGCTCGAAAGCTGTTTCGCGCCATTTTAACTTAATCTGCAACTGAGCACACTTAAAGGCCACTGCTTTCCCATTGATTTCTTCAACTGAGGCTGGAATCGGTCTAGGGTTATATTGCCTCCCTTGCAGTAACAGACGGATTGGTGTAACCATGGCGTCGACGCTGTTAGCTTTGCACGTCGGGGAAGAAGTGGTCGAAGGCTTCGAATGAATTTTGTTTTCCCTCCGTTGAAGCTCGAAGCCGAAGAGTTGAGCAGACGTCGACGCATTTTTTTTTCTTTCCGCGTATAAGCTTTCCGACGGGTTATAAAAAACCGGGACCGGTTCGGCGGTCGAACCGCCGGTTTGAACGGGTTTATCCCGATTTTCTGCAAAACAAGTTTTCATTTGTACCGTAACCGGCCAATCAACTGGTTCGCGGTTCAACCGGTTAAACCAGTCGGTCCGGTCCGATTTTAAAAGCCATGATTATAAGTATATATAGAGAAGATTTAAAAAAAGAAAGAAAAAGAAAAAAATATAGAAAAGAAAAAAAGAGAAGTATTTTTGTACTTTTTTGCCACCCGTCGTCGGTGTCACCTCACCGACCACCAAGGTATAACCTCCTTAACTCAGGTTCCATTTTCGTAGTTTGTGGTAGACCAACAAACCCCCTATACATGCTCTCGTAGCACGGTAGGAGGAAATATGGTCTGGCGTCTACGACAAGGCGGGCAATCACCTAAAAATTCTATTTTCGACTTTTGAGGAGGATCAGAAAACCACCTATACATGCTCTCGTAGCATGGTAGAAGGGAGTCTGGTGCGAAGCATACAGCGAGGTAGGTAATCCCTATACACACTCTTGTAGCATAGTGGGGAAAGACACTTATGTTTTCTTATTTGTACCTTTGAAGGCCCCATACATGCTCGCGTAGCATGGTGGGATGAAAGATGTACGGCCCGTTGTCCCCCGATACCTACCATATACGCTCGAGTAGCGTGGTGGGATGACCCAATTTTCCATAGTTTCTCCTAAACGGGGGAGATGCTGGAAGGCTGCCAAAATTTTTAATAACGCAGTGGACTTGAACATGCACTGCGGACTAAAGCTTGAACTCAAAAATGATCAACAAGAACTAAATTGGAACAATAATAAGGACTTGACTTAAATGAACTAAGCGGAATGAGAATTTAATTTAAACTTGAACTGGAATATACACAAGTAACATAATGTAATGCTTAAGATGGATTCATAGTTTTAAGATAACAAATTCTAAAGTAAATGCAAGGGAATTTATGGAAAGCATTCAGATGAATGGCAATAAGCAAGAAGAGTTTAGAAATGAAGGCCAAGAACTTATAATGAACTTGGGCATTCACAAGTGTATGAGTGGAGATATGCAATAAATGTAATAACTTCTCCACTACATCAATGTATAAGCACTACAAAGAAAAAATGTTTGAAGAGCACATACCAAGTTCAAGTTGAAGTATGACCCTCCTACAACCAATACAAGTCGACATGCAAATAAATGTATCAAACCCTTACAAGTGAGGGGGACTGGTATACAATGAGCACAATAACTTAATGTATATGATTAGAAAGAAGATTACAATGTATGTAATACATCACTTATGAGCAAAGACATCGGATTGTATTGAGTTCAAATACTTGCAAGAAATGGCAAAAAATCTGAAGCATACATGATAACATCCCCCATGACAAATGCCAGAATATGCTACACTAAGTAAACTATAGGTGTGGTGGGTCCTCTGTAAATGTAACAAATCTCCTTACAACCAACATCGGTTGTCTTAGGGATGCATATGATAGCCCTACAAATACTGAAACATGTGCAAACAAGTGGAGAGAAACACCAATCAATATAAATAAAGAGATTGATAATGAAGGTAGCAATTCGTCAGTCAGTATGTATGGAAGGATCAGTGATAAATGTGGTAATCTATGCAGTCAACATTAGAATATCCCTACAGTCAACATCAACTAGCTAGCATAGGAAAATGACAATCCCTTACAAACAACTATGGAATACATGTGAGTGCGCATGAATGACGGTGATATATATCCAAACGAATATCATGCAATTCATTTAAAAATGAGGATGATGGATGCATATATCAATCATATAAACAAATTTATTGCCCTCTTATTATTTTCAAAGACAACAAAGGACTTGTAAGAGAGAGAGAGAGAGAGAGAGAGAGAGAGAGAGAGAGAGAGAGAGAGCACCCACACATCTACAAATTGTCATACCAAAATTCAGAGAGAATGCAGCAAATGCAAACACATTCACAAGCTATTCGTGGCAGAAGAAGACTCTTCATACACCATGTGTGTGTCCATGGAAATAATACAAAGTGACTATATTAAGTACAATGACTACGAGTAGTGTTAAAAGATTTCCATGCAAAGCAGCCAGCCTGCCAAAAGTGAGGCATCAAGCCTGTGGTGAATGTAGTTACCAATAAGAGAAAGAAGGAGATTCAGTAGTGCACTACAATCCATTGATAGGAAACAACAAGTAGTGCATGACAGTCTATGTGAACAAAATGGATAAACAACCGTAATATAAAGCCATGCCACTGAATATATAGCCTTTGTATAAGCAGACATATGGCGTCAATAAAGTCTGAAATAAAGCCCAGCGCATTTAGTAATAATAGTCACTTATGCAACTAGACACCCCTTTGTGTCGCATGCAAACATCTTAAAATGCCCCCGTACATACACCGTTATTTGTATACACAAAGGTACACAAGGGGTATGTGCAATCACAAAACCCGCATGTGCCCCCGGTGAGCGTGTTAAGAGTACGCACATGACATCTAGGGATACTGCGTGGGTCAATAAATGAATGTAGTTTGAGTCCAATCCTTCGATATGAATAGATAGGAGTCGACACAACTCGAATTATCAATCCAAATATCCAAAATTCCAAATCCAAATATTTAAGATTTAAATTCAACCATCAAATCAGTTAAAACAAAACTCATCCACCATTCGTAACAGTTTGCTGAGGAGAACAAATTGAAATTTACTCCAGCTCATATAGATTTAATGACTAGTTGAAAATATTATTATTATCCATTCTCAAATATTCTCCTGCCAGTAAGGACGCAGTACGTGTCCTCTGACCGGCATTTTTACCACCAAATGGCACCATAGGATAAACGGTTATGACCCGATGCCATTTGAACCAAGTGGTTTTGCTGCCAAGTGGCACCACGAGATAGCGGTTATGGCCAGAGCCAATATGTTTCTTAGTGGCATCAATTCATTGAGATATTAATTAATAGGATATAATCGATAGGGCACAAAGCCCTCTATTAGCTAAGGTGGATTCAAATTTGTTCCTCTAGATAAACACTCACCCCATGTCTACAAGATACCCTTGGACGGAGCAACCAATGGCTGCTGACAAGGATCCTTTTCTCAGGTTGGGTCGACTACCTCCTCTGACTAAGTAGTATAGGGACCACGATGGCCCGGGATGATGGAACCATGGGATCTTGATTAGGTCCATCATCCATTCTCCCACTATCCGCTTTAAGTGCAAGGTGGTGCATATTTTAAATTTTAAATATCCAATTTTTAAACCCCAAATGCCCATGCTATTACTATATGTCAGATACCACATATCCATGGATACAATGTATTAAAGTACAACCTATCGAAGTTCCAGCTATTCTTGTAGAAGTAATAAAGGCATTAACTAGTAATTTTGGAAGCAATTCTTTAATAGGAGAAGGTTCTTATGGTCGAGTCTATTATGGTGTACTAGAAAATGAGATAGCTACGACATTGAAAAAATTTAGATGCTAGTAAGCAGCCTGATCATGAATTTTCAGCTCAGGTGAGTTTGTAAAGTTCCATATTATTTTATTTTATTTTATTTTTTTGCATGAGGCCCTCGTAAAAGGGATGTGTAAGTGTCAATGGTTTTAAGAATAAATCATGAAAATTTTATTCAGCTTCTTGGCTACTATGTTGATGGAGGCCTACATGTCCTCGAATATGAGTTTGCAACAATGGGCTCTCTTCATGACATTCTTCATGGTAAATAACTAATGATATGCTAATTATACATTTATGCCTAGGTGCTTTGATTTTATTACCTTCATATATTTCTAACTGTATTCATTATGGGGATATTATATGTTGCGTTGAGTTTTAAGGTAACTTTTGTGATGTGGAGGGGTAGGGGGATCAAAATATTTAATTTACTCAAATGTGAACCCAAACGAGTGCTAATAAATTGACCTGTATCAAAAGCTACATATAATATATGGGATTATGCTATGATGAATTATGCAGGTTTTCACTTTGACTTGCATTATAACATACTGCATCCAACAATTTATGTCTTATAAATAGGAAGTTTATTTTCCTTTCTATCCCCATTAGATTTCACTTAAATCATCACACATGTACTCTGAAAAAATATTCTATCTTGACTGACCTAAAATCATGATTAAAAGATACTCATATGAAGGACCTTAATGTATGCATTAGTAAATGAAACAATCCAATGTTACTTGGTCTCGTGATTATTCTTCAATTTGCTTTCTTATCATATTTTACTTTTCTTCAGTTTGCTTAACCAGTTACCTTTTTATTTAAAAGTATCAAAACTTTAAACCCTACTGTATAGATAAAAAATAATACCATTTGATCAATTAACCTTCATTTTTTACTCTCTATTTAAAACATGCAAGGTTTGTTAAGCACATGGTGGAATGATAGTAGACTCCAAGTTTAGTTGTTTATTAATTTTTGAGAACTTAAAAATTTTCCAAACTTCAAGTGTGTTATAGCTATTAAAATGGTGATACTCAATTAGGTCCAATGTGAGACCTAACCCAACTAAATAAAAGTAAGAAAATAGTAGGCTACGTCATTACGTGTTATTAAACTGTAGATCTGACAGGAGCAAAGTGAAGGATGTTGGCTCATCTTGATTGGAGAAAACTTAATCTAACCTTATATGTATGCTTGCAAATTGATTAATTATGTTCAGTTCAACTTGACTCAACATTTTGAATGCTTGAACTTAGCATTTGGTGGCTTCATCTGTTTGATGTCTTAACTCCTTATATCTTTGATATCCTTACAATGCATTTTAAATCATGATAAGCCAAATCCAGTAACATTAAATAAATTAAAAAGGAAAGAAGGATAAGATAATAAAGTGAAAATTTTATTCGATACAAGAAAATTTTTGGATTTTCCACATAAAATTGTTCTTTTGTGCAAGTAGCTTTCATGTTACTATGCCAAATTTTTTTATTCAAATCTATGTTGATCTTTATAAAATTCCATCTGATATATTAATAAATGAATGGTTAAACCTTTTTATGTAATTCCAAACTTGGATGCCAATTTTCATCTTGAATAGATGTTTATTTGATCTCAAAGAACCAATTTTTTTTATTGATACAAACAATAGCAAATTTTAAAAGTCTAACTAGTCTTTTCCTGGTAAGTGGTGTTGAAAAGTTGAAAATTAGGTACTTTTGAAATGATGACCTTTTGTGCAAAATGATCATTTGGCTACTGATAAATGCTTATTATAGTGGTTCTTGGCTTAAGTTTTGTTTTTGATTTTTGTCTTCTATTCAGATTAACTTAGGCTTCATTTGGGACAGCTTTCTTACTCTTTCTGAAAATGGCTTTCTAGTATAAAAGTTAAAATTTTTATATTCGAAAGCTGCTTTAAGAAGTAGTAAAAAAATCATCTCAAACAAAGCCTTAATGTTATGTTTGACTATTGAATTTCTAGTGCAGGGCGTAAAGGTGCGAAGGGAGCACAGCCTGATCCAATTTGGTCATGGGTTCAAAGAGTTAAAGTTGCTATAGGAGCATAAAGAGGACTTGAATATTTGCATGAGAAATCACAACCCCCTGTTATTCATCATGATATCAAGTCCAGCAATGTACTTCTTTTTTATGATGATGTTGCAAAGATTGGTGATTTCAAATTTTCAAATCAATCTTCTAATACGGCTGCTCGACTTCACTCAACTAGAGTACTTGGAACATTTGGATATCACTCTCCAGAGTATGTTTGTCTATGATTTGTTGAATATCATTTGATTAATATATAATTATGCTCTTATGCTTCCGACTTCTAAATTGGAATATCCTTAGCTCTAAGTTGTCCTTGTTGTTCCACAGGTATGTAATGACTGGACAACTCAGTTCCAAGAGTGATGTTTATAGATTTGGTGTTGTACTTTTGGAGCTTCTTACTGGACGTAAGCCTGTTGATCCTACATTACCACGGGGACAACAAAGTCTTGTGACATGGGTAATGCATTTTTTTTTGGCTTTATCTAGTATGTTCCAACAAATGTAAGAAGGTTATGTTAAAGCTTGGATCTTCCCATTATTAGTAAGTTGATTCTTTGTTGTGTAGACAACACCAAGGCTAAGTGAAGATAAGGTAAGTCAATGCGTAGATGCAAGGCTTGGAGGAGAGTACCCTCCCAAGGCTGTAGCTAAGGTAATTGTTTCGGTTTTTATTCTTTAATTAATACAAGTGCATATTATGCTAATGAAAGCCTAGCTTAAGTTTTCTTGATTACTCCTTATTTCCCTCACTATACTTATTCATCTGGTCTGTAAAGTAGAAACCTAGGCCTATACCAAGCAAATTAAATCATTATAATGAAATTAGAATGGTCATCTACCTGCAGATAATCTACATTTCAAAATTAGAATAATATGAGTTGTATGGCATAAACATCGATGTTCAATAATTGTTTTGTTTCTTAAAGCTCTCAACAATTAAGAGATATTCCACATTTAACAATGGAAAATAAACACCATAAAAAAGTTCAAACTAGAAATAACATGCAGTGCTAAATAACTTGAAAAAATTATGACCATTTAAACTTCAGAAAATTTTCTTTTTTAAATAAATATATTTTGATAACGCAATAACATTCTAATCTAAACAATACAATTGTTGAAACTAATTGAGCTTAAAAAATGCCCTATCGTCGATCAAAAAAATTAGACCTACTCTATGAAGATAATAAGATCTCAAGATTGATAAATATTCTTTGAAGTCGGCTCATCTTTTATTTTTATTTTTTAATTGTATTTAATTTGATGTCAATTGATTATGTACAAATTTAGAAGTACTATTTTTTAGACCATAAGAACCAACTTGCAAATTTTATCTTATGTAATGTAAATTATATTTTATTGATACACTAAATAACTCTACTTTACATTATATTTGTAAAATAAAAAAATCTTCATTGGGAAGGGCATCTCGAGATTGGAGATTGTTAACCTCCACACTACATCCAAAGGAAATAAAAAAGAAAAAAAAAAAAATGCTTAAAATCATTACCTGCTGAAGTCGAATCCTATACTAAATCAGATACATATCTCTGCAGTGGTGCCGAACTATCACATCTTTCTTGATCCCGGGTTCGCTCTACTCCCACTCGTCGTTAAAACATAAATGAAGAGTCTCCTTTGTTGCAACCCATGACCCCGAGTTTGAGATTTTGATGATGACAAATAATGTCGTTTGAATTATCTATTCATTGAATATTATTTTATTTGATATTGTCAGTGAGTACTAACATTTCAGGAAGATCAAAAGCTACTCAGGATGACAGGAAGACTCAAGAATGGGTAGATTAGGAGTATGAGTCTGCAATGTATTTTCTTGTTTATTTTATTTTTATTTTCTTGAGTCTGGCCACAAAATGCATAAAAGTCTGAGCAACCATGCACACACACAGGGGGAGAGTGTTTTTAAATGAAAATATTAGAGTTTTTCTTTATCTGTAGATTGTATTGTACGATGTTATTTCATACCGTACGATCAGAGCTTTGTAGGATGATTCTGTGAATAGATCGTACCGTACGAATGTAATCGTACGGTACGATATGTTTAAATCCAAAACCCTAGCCGTCATTTAACTTAAGTTATTTTGCGTCGTTCATACTATACGAACACGTTCATACTATACGAACACGTTCGTACTATATGATTTATTTTAAATACTTACTTAATTTAACCCGTAATTAGTGCAAGAAATTCGGGCTTAATTATAATTTGAACATCATATTGTACGAACCAATTCGTACAATACGATGAACAAAGATGAATTATAATCGTCCCAAAGATTGTCCCGGACGATCTATTGGATTTTGTCTCATCGTACTATACGATGTCAATCGTACCATACGATGAATAGAGACGATGTTTAATCGTCCTGACTATCGTCCTATATGAACAGAATTGTTATGGATCGTACCGTACGATTTAATATCATACTTTACGAATGTTTTTGAATTATTTGTACCACTTCGTACTAGGACGAAGTCTGTTTATACATATCGTACTGTACGATTAGAAACCGTACTGTATGAAAGTAACGGCTACTTTGAGATTTCAGGGATTTTGGAGCCCATTTTTAGGTGTCAAAATTGTAATGTTTTGGATGTGTGAATTAGAGAGGAGAATGTGATTAGAGAGGGATTCCGAGGGAGAGAGCTCTTGAGAAGTTCTTTAGGGTTTGAGAGAGGAAGGAGAAGGTGAGTATGTGAGGGAGAAAAGGTGTGAGGGAGATCACACGGTTGCTCCGAACTTGCTGCATCTTGCTCCTCCTATGGCCCTATTATAAGAATTCGTGGGAGGATCTCCAAGGGGAAAGGCTCTTCTACATCCGTGACCTCGAGGTACTCTGCCTTCTCCAGGTGGAAGAAAAACGAGAATGTTCTCTGCCGTCGCCAGGAGGGTGAAAATAGAGTTTGGCACTCTGCCACGCCGGGTTGGTGAAAGGGAGTATTATAAGGGCTTCTCCGCCTTGCCAAGGGGGGCAAAAGGAGAGCTATTACTTGTAGTGAAATACCCAGAGCGGAGGACTCCGGGGAGTGGATCTAGGTCATGGTTTGATCGAACCACTATAAAAATCTCGGTGTGCTTTTTCCTTATTGTCTTTTTATTATTGCGTGCATTTTATTTCATAATATTTGCTTGAGAAAATTTGTGAAAGAAAAGTTGTTTAAAAATAGATTTGCAACAATCCCTCCCTTTTTTATGATGGCAAACACAAGTAGGAAAAAAAAACTCAATAAAAACAGCAGTTCATTAAAATTTCAAAGTTACAGGCACATCAACTTTTTCCTACCACATCCTACTCCCCTTTTTGTCATCACAAAAAGAGGGTCCTAGACACACATAAAGAAAAAGGAAAAAAACACAGTAGAAACTAACACAAACTACAAAATAAACTACAGAAAATAGAAAATAGAAAACAAAAAACTAGAAAAATGAGGGACCCTGATCATCAGATGGAGGTGGTGG